>NC_090254.1:24221445-24246445 GCF_037325665.1 Littorina saxatilis
AAAAAAGAAATAATAAATTCATTTTTTCTTGCTCAGCAAAATGTTTTTATTACTAGTTTCTTTCTGCAAATGTTTGTGCAAAATGTACCCGAAAGAATACGTTGTGACTATCCTGAAACCGAAAAAATATACCAAGCCTATTACAGTCTCAACACCTACTAAAATGTTTAACATGAGACACATGTAAGCGAAGAAATGCATTTCTATATTTGTCAACAGAAAACCGTGATTAATTCATGTATAAGTGCTGAAAGAAAGACAGTTTTATATCTAAAACACACAGCATCACATTTCAGCCCCCCCCCCCCCGAAAAAGAAGTATTCCACACATTTGAAAAGCGTTTTGCGGACGTTCCAAGAAGAAAGAAATAGGAGAAACATTTCTGACTACCATTTTGGGCATTTAAGTTACGTTTGAATCGTTCTGAACTCCTTTTCTTTTTCGAGTCCTAAATTTACAATTATACATTAAAACATTTCATAGCGTATGACCTAAGATAACGTTCAAATAAAAATCAGCCCTGTAACCTGAGTACTTGCCTAATAATTAAATCGCAGGCGGCCATGAATGATCCAAAACGTATTTGCAAAAATTGAAAACACTTTATTCTTAAATATAAAGTACGAACATAAACCAACAACAAAGAACTGCCGTAAGAGCCAGCAGAAAATGCAGAAACTATGACGAAAAGATATTCTAAGCAACACTCACAACAAACGAATACAGTACTACAGCAACCCCGAGTGACAGCTGTCACTGCTGCTTTAAACACCAAATAAAGAAAGAAATGTCACTGCTGCTTTAAACACCAAAGAAAGAAAGAAATGTCACTGCTGCTTTAAACACCAAATAAAGAAAGAAATGTCACTGCTGCTTTAAACACCAAAGAAAGAAAGAAATGTCACTGCTGCTTTAAACACCAAATAAAGAAAGAAATGTCACTGCTGCTTTAAACACCAAAGAAAGAAAGAAATGTCACTGCTGCTTTAAACACCAAAGAAAGAAAGAAATGTCACTGCTGCTTTAAACACCAAATAAAGAAAGAAATGTCACTGCTGCTTTAAACACCAAAGAAAGAAAGAAATGTCACTGCTGCTTTAAACACCAAATAAAGAAAGAAATGTCACTGCTGCTTTAAACACCAAAGAAAGAAAGAAATGTCACTGCTGCTTTAAACACCAAAGAAAGAAAGAAATGTCACTGCTGCTTTAAACACCAAAGAAAGAAAGAAATGTCACTGCTGCTTTAAACACCAAAGAAAGAAAGAAATGTCACTGCTGCTTTAAACACCAAAGAAAGAAAGAAATGTCACTGCTGCTTTAAACACCAAAGAAAGAAAGAAATGTCACTGCTGCTTTAAACACCAAAGAAAGAAAGAAATGTCACTGCTGCTTTAAACACCAAAGAAAGAAAGAAATGTCACTGCTGCTACTGTTGCTTCTCATCCCAATACTCTCACTGCTGCTAAAAACAATCTTTCTTTCTTTATTTGGTGTTTAACGTCGTTTTCAACCACGAAGGTTATATCGCGACGGGGAAAGGGGGAAGATGGGATAGAGCCACTTGTCAATTGTTTCTTGTTCACAAAAGCACTAATCAAAAAATTGCTCCAGGGGCTTGCAACGTAGTACAATATATGACCTTACTGGGAGAATGCAAGTTTCCAGTACAAAGGACTTAACATTTCTTACATACTGCTTGACTAAAATCTTTACAAACATTGACTATATTCTATACAAGAAACACTTAACAAGGGTAAAAGGAGAAACAGAATCCGTTAGTCGCCTCTTACGACATGCTGGGGAGCATCGGGTAAATTCTTCCCCCTAACCCGCGGGGGGTGCTAAAAACCACCCAAAGACGAGAAACACTTAACAATGAAGAGAACTCAAAACAGCATGTGACAAGAGGAAAGAACTACGTAGGTGTTCAAGAGAATTACGGACGAAACGTTATACTTCTTGAGTTTATTCTCGATGGCAATTACACATCTTGACAATTCCTCCTTATCATATTATTTGTTCAGTTTGGAACCAGTTGCAAAATTCCCGTTGAGTCTCTTTCACCCGAAGGCCAACTATCATATTTACAATCCCATAAACAATTGCACGTACATCCTGACAGCAACTTAAACCCATGACCAGTAAACTGACCTTGACACTGAAGGAATAAGAGACCTAACCGAATTGTAATACAGGGTGACCCCAAAAAAGAGTACCCAAACAAAACGTCATAAATTGAACAAAAATAAAGCAATCTTCATAAAATTTATTTACACACACAAGTAGCCTCTGCATGATTTCAACAAAAAATGTTAGCGTTCTAGCTTGTCTTTCAGGAAAGTTATGCTCATTCTACAGAACATGCTCCAAATGGCCTCCCCCGGATTTAAATCCCCCAGATTTCTATCTTTGGGGGTTCCTGAAAGACAACGTCTACAAGAACAACCCACAGACAATCGCAGAACTCAAGTGAGCCATCACAACAACCATTCGCGGAATCTCGCAACAGGAGTGTGTGCGGGTGATTGATAACTTTGCGCGGCGAGTTCAAGTTTGCCTGAATCGGCGCGGAGGCCATTTGGAGCATGTTCTGTAGAATGAGCATAACTTTCCTGAAAGACAACCTAGAACGCTAAAATTTTCTGTGCAAATCATGCAGAGGCTACTTGTGTGTGTAAATACATTTTATGAAGATTGCTTTATTTTTGTTCAATTTATGACGTTTTGTTTGGGTACTCTTTTTTTGGGGTCACCCTGTATTACAAAACGGAATTTAAAGGCACAGTGCAGCTCACAGCCTTCGTTTTGGGTTTTTGTTGCAGCTGAGTGCATTTATAGTTCAAAAATCCTCCTATGGTAGTAAAACAAACCCAAAACTACCCAATGACGACATCTGTGAAGCTCCACAGTTTCTTGTTCACGCGAGTGCATAAATTAACCTAGTTATTACGTGGT
This sequence comes from Littorina saxatilis, assembly GCF_037325665.1. Taxonomy (NCBI): domain Eukaryota; kingdom Metazoa; phylum Mollusca; class Gastropoda; order Littorinimorpha; family Littorinidae; genus Littorina; species Littorina saxatilis. The sequence goes on from NC_090254.1 coordinate 24,224,404, forward strand.
GTTTGGTCGGAGTTCGATTCAACTGAGTGATTCCGGCCTCCATTTTGTTTTACACAAACTCATGATGACGTCTGACATAGTTTGCTAGTGACGTGTCTTTTTGTGCATGATGTGGTGATCTACCTGATCTAAATTTAGATCCAAAAATAGGTCAAGACCAGCCGGGTCCTAGTACGAAATTAATTCGTAAAAAAATCGCAGTTCTTGACTCTTTGGGTGCAAGTCAATGAAACTTGGTAGTTCTTCTAACGGATAGCTGCCTGAGGTATGACAAAAAGCCCCAGGGGCTCCGTGCACCTGGATTTGACAAGTTCAGTACCTTTAAAGCTGACACAAGTGACAGGTACAGTTTGGCTACAGTTTCTGGACAAAGAGGTTTCAAAATGAACCCTTACTAAGCCCAAACAGGTCGCATTAACGCATATTTAATTTTCTTTCGACATTTCGCAACCGGAAGTTACCATTCTTTCCGTGGAAGGCAACTTTTAAAACCGTTAACCAGAGTGCAGTCCCTTGTGTTGCCATAAGTTTCATGGCTGTGACATGCAGAACAAAATTCTGCGTTAATGCGAACAGTTCGGTCTTAGTCAGAGGCAAATCTGTATCTATATATATACGACTAGAGTCTGTCTGTCTGTCTGTCTGTCTGTCTGTTCGCGATGCACGGCCAAAGTTCTCGGTGGATCTTTTTCAAATTTGGACAACGTATTCAGCTACACCCCGGACACAACCTCATCGATGAGATATTTCAACACGTGCTCTCAGCGCGCAGCGCTGTGCGCGCTGAACCGATTTTGTTTTTTTTTGGTCTGGATCCACTACCAGTAACTCTTCCTTATCTTCTCCAGTGTTTACAGCCGCGATTATCTCCGTTCCTCCGTGTGGCGTCAATCCATATTCCCGTTACTACGTTACTATTTTTAGAAGGTCACTGCACGTTACTATTTTGCAGAAGGTCTCCAGTGTTTTGCGCGTTTATCTCCTTTCCTTCGTGCGCCGGCGAAGCCGGCGTACACCCGGCAAAGCCGGGTCCCAAGCGCAGCCTGGTATTCGGCTCTACTTCCGGCGAAGCCGGTAATCATCTAGTTTTATATATGTTTTCAAGACTCATAGTCCATACGATTGAACCGAACTGTGTCAACTGTGTCCGCTTCAAATTTCATTATAAAATATGATTCAATTCTGTGGTTACGTCCCTTATTCCTTCAGTATCAAGGCCAGTGGTGGGTGGTCCCGACTTGAAGTTGACCCTGACAGCTGTCTAGACCTGTAGGCGAAACTGAACCCACAGATCCATCCCGTTGACAGTCCGGGCAAGCAAACCCAAATCTCCAAAAAGGGGACCACTCACGATGTCCTTGATTTATGTCCCTTGCAATCCGCGCGCTCTTTGGGAGAGGAAGGTACAGAATGTAACGCGCTGACGTTTTACGGCCGCAAAGCGAGCGTGTGATTGACAGGGTTTCGCCGTCTTCCTCTCCTTGTTTGATGCTATTGTCAGGAACGGTGTCTCCGACTCCTGGTATTTTTGTCAGTGGGAAGGTCTTTCATCGCTGTCATTTCCAGATAACAAGCTTTTATCGTGCAATGTTTATACAGCGGTACCTATCATGGGAGAGCCCTCTTATGAGAGGACTTCTTCTAGTGTACCCTTTGTCTATTAAATTTAGCATAATATACCTGTAACCTGCTATGTAGGGACTCTTGCCATGTAGAGTGTCATTTCCTCTCAGGTACCCTTTTATATGATTTTCTGACTTGAATAAAGAGTTATCCTGCATAAAAATATCGTTCATTTCACACGGGGTTGTATCATGTAAATAAGGTCGTGTCAAACCAGTCTGGCAGGGACCTGATTATCCAATGCTCATGATGACAAAGTCACCGAGACAAACGTAATTCTAGGAACAATTTTGCGCTTCCTGTTTCCCTCGGAAGAAATTTTAGAACCAACACGTCACGCTATACTTTCTAGAGTGACGACTCTTTGCTTTGACGTCAAACAATGTACCAGGAAGAGATCCAGGTTCCATAAGAAGCGTCTTCAATTTGGACGCGTCGACTCCGTGATGTGTGAAGCAGAAGGCGAAGCAGCAGTACCCTATGTAGTATAATCATAATACTACATAGCTTGCTGTGTCGTACCAGGTTTAACTTCGCTGCTTTTTCAAATACCGAAAAGCTCGCTTTTGCTCGCATTTCAATATTCAAAAAAGCAACTCGTACAAATCTGGTACGACACAGCAAGTAGTGTAGTATTCTCTCATATATCTTTGCCTTTTAAAGCAAAATATCGCCTGCTCGAACACCAATTGGCAGATCCCGGAAATATCTACTGTACTCAATGTTACCTGCGGCGCATCACCATTTCTGGATTTAACGGCTTCCTGCGAGGTTTGACCGTGTGTTTTTTCGGAAAGCTGGCAGTGGTTACTTTGATACGATTCTTTTAAAAGTTTTGAATTGACGGAGTTACTTCCCATCTAATGGGAGGCAAAGGGATATTCTCTCACGCGAAAGATAGTACAGTAACACAACTTATTTAGACTATGGGAACAAAGAGAAAAGTGTGGTCCATGTCTCGATAGAAAGACAGCCCATTATTCCTTCGAAACTAACATTAAGAACGCAGGTACTCTGTGCATTACATAATATAAAAAATCGTCCGATTTGTCATTGGAAACTAAATTAGGAAGTAAAGATATTGCAATAAAAGGAAGTTCTCCATCTTTTTTTCAAATGCGCAGATGTTAAAGTGTGCGGGAATGTTTTATTCTTTGTTAAATATACTGAGAGGCTTCGGGAGAAAAAAATGGATTTCTACGTGGAAACTGAAGAATGAGTTAAAAAATTCCAAGGGAGGAAACTGTTGGACATTTGAAGAAAAATGTCTGTATATGTGAATATTCCGGGTCAGTTAGGGATGAGATCTGAACCTCTATTTCTAATTAAAGTAATGGATCGAAAGGTTCCAAGAAAGCAAACTTTTGGACATTTGAAGTAAATGTGTCCAGTGTTTGTCAAAAGTACAACAGACTTTAAGTGATCAGAAATAATGTTTTCAGATAGCCCTTTTATGTTTAAAAGGTGTTGCCTGATATTTATTTTAGCATAAAACGTGGTGTCATAAGCAGACATAAATTGTTTCGCTCTTGCAAGTGTTAAAGACCGACATGTTTGTTTTTTCGATATTTAAAATAAATTCAGCATCGTGAAAAAACGAGAAAAAAAATATGAGTGCCAAAACGAATGTTACGTCGTGCGAATGACAAAGAAAATGTTGACGTGAAATATCTCAAGTATTGTTTTGTGGTAATGTACATCAATAGTCTTTGAAGTTAATCAGGCCTATACAGTTGAATGAAATAGTAAGAGGTAACTGAAGTTACACACGGTAGACAGCTGTGTGACATAAGTTTTGGTTTACAAAAACGAGACCATTAATTTTTAATCTCGTAGTAATTACTCCCATCAGATGGGAGAAGACGTTGCTTGGTGACGTAATCAAACAGTTGACACTGCAGATGCGACGTCGCATTGACTGTGACGACGAAAGACCTGCAGAAGGTGGTTTGCAGACATTTTTCAGCACACACCACGGCAGAAGATGTGTCGACAGATTTGATTGGCGGATGAGAGGGGATGTCTGGTTGGACGTTTTTCCGAATACGGCGATAACCTTTGACCCGTATGTTTTGTTTGTTAGAACAGGTCAGGTCGGCTGAAATGAGAGAAAAAATGTCGTCAAGTTTGTAATCCTTTTTTACTTAATTATCTTGTTTTTTCTTTGTTTAAACGAACAAGCATAGAATTATGATGCCAGCAACGACAACCTCCGCCACTACCACCACCACCACAACAACAACAACAACAAGACACACACACTGACTACGTCCCGATCCCTCCAAACAAACACACACACACACACACACATACACACACAAACACACACACACACATACACACACACACACACACACACACACACACACACACACACACACACACACACACACACATACAGACACACACCAGGGGTGGGACTCTCTTGTGATGAAAAAAGAGGAAATCCCTTTTTCTAGGGGGGTTCGGGGGCGCGCATGCTCCCCCGATTTTTGTTTAAATGGTCCATTAAAATCTGTGCAATCTGGTGCATTTTGAGACTAAACTTCAACTCGTTTGGATCAGGTAAAAAAGACATTCTTCTACCCCCCCCCCCCCCTAAAAAAAACCCCACCCCAACAACATAACAATCCCAACCAAACATAAAAAACACTTTCACACAACAATGGTAACATTGTAATGGTGCATATTTACGTAATGAACCATGTATCCACAATCCAATGCATTGAGGCTCAACATGACTATTAGTTATCAGGAGTTTTCAGTCAGCACAATTTAACTCTCAAGCCTGCAGTGTTCTGTTCCATCTTCACTTCTCTCCATATCATTCAGTCAACAAGTTATAGATCCTGTGATGAAATGGGACGCGGAAAAAAAGATTACTCCAGCGGAATTCGTAAGTTGTGTCATCGGAAATCCGCGGATTCGCGGAAAAGTCCCACCCCTGCACACACACGTTCGCACACATACACACACACACACACACGCAACCACACACACGCAACCACACACACGCAACCACACACACGCAACCACACACACGCAACCACACACACACACACACACACACACGTCGAGGCGGGGACGTAGCTCAGTTGGTAGCGCGCTGGCTTTGTAGCCAGTTGGTCGCTATCAGCGTGGGTTCGATCCCCACGTTCGGCGAGAGATTTATTTCTCGGAGTCAACTTTGTGCAGACTCTCTTCGGTGTCCGAACACCCCCGTGTGCACACATGCGCACGAAAAAGATCCCACGTTCACAGCGAAAGTCTCAGGGCTTGGAAAACACGAAGACACGCATGCATCATCTCTCGTCTCCGATTATCATGATCGTATTTCGATACTTTGACGAGACAAACCCAATGCTGGTGTGTCGAAGAAGACAGCCACAGCGGGCTTGTTCGAATCAAAGTATCACACCATATCTTCAACGTATTACCAATACCTGTCCCAATATAGACCAGTTGGTCTAAGAGGACGTTAAACCCTAATAGTCAGTCAGTCACACACACACACACACACACACACACACACACACACACACACACACACACACACACACACACACACACACACACACACACACAGTCTCCTTAACCTCCCTATCCCCAACCCATCTTACCATCACACTATCTTTCCCCTTCGCACCAAACATCTCACTTTATCTTCTTACTCGCTAAACAAACTCTCTCACCCAGGGAGGCATTCGTGCTGCGGTCCTCACACGTCTGCAGAAACGACGTATCACCCGTCCCCATGACAACGTCAGAGAAGATCATCAGACATTTCAGGGTGCCACGGAACCCGGCGCTCTCATCATCACCGCTTCGCCCTCCGATTCTCAGGCTTCCTGACTTTCCAGGCAGGTCATTTTCAGGTGTAGAACAGGTCTCAAGTCCTCCAACATCTGAGCCGTTGACGATGATTTTGACAATCCCCGAAGTCGCGCTCCTGTGAAGGTGCAGCATTGTCCAGGCAGATTCGCCCTCGAACACTCCAGGGATGAGACGCTCAGAGCACAGATCTGACCCGTCAGTGGCCCTCACGGAGACGCGGAGAGAGTTGTTGGGGGCTGTGGATATTTGGATTTTTGTGATGCCTTCGGTGGTGTTTTCTGACGCGGTGTAGTCTAAGAGGACACCTTCTGCGGGTTGTTCTACCTGTGTGAGAAGGATGGGTAACAAGAAATTCCTCCGAGGTAGGAAAAACACCCCCGTCCTGACCATTCTCACTGCCACCAACTGAGAAGGTTATTTCCCTTTGACCATTAATATGTCCCTCTATAAGTCCTTGTAGAATCTTAATCCACCAATAATTCCCTAACCGTGTGTTTGACTGGTCCCAATTTTTGTAAGGACCGTCTCAGGAATGTATAGAACCTGTTCACCAAGTTTGGTGACGATCGGTCCGTTCATTCTTGAGATCTATATGCGAACACAAACAAACAAACACACAAACAAACAAACAAACACATCGACCGAATCCTATACACACCCCTATACCGGGGGTGTAATAATAGGTATATGAAAATAACCGGAGTGATATTTTTTCATGTTTATGATTGTGATGATACTGAGGTTAAGGAAGAGGCGGTAGATGATAATGACGCTTAAGATCATGATGATGATGACGACGACGACGACGATGATGATGATAATGACGACGACGATGATGATGATGATTGTGACGACGACGACGACGATGATGATGATGATGACGACGATGATGATGATAAAGGCTAAATCGACGATGTTTAACACAGTGGTTTCTACAAAGGTCTTGATCCTCTGATCCCAACGATTACTTATACGTTTCCTTCTGTGCTTAATCATCGTTTAATGGTCAGCATGACATGATTCCAAATGCAAAAGTCATTTTTAATTTCACCATAGCTCTGTGCTCAATTTATAATGTTGGAATATCAATCCATAAATACATGAAGCATGTTTTACACACCTTCAGACACACATTCTTACCTTTGCGAACAAAACCAGACTAAAGTTTCCAGCAAACGCAGACTCGTTGGCAGGCAGCATGAGGTTGGACGCCAGAGATCCATCCAACTTGATCGGCGAGAATGGATCAGAGTCGTCAACGCGGAAACAGGAAGTGACGCCAGGAGGCGAGGGTGGTGACATCATGACATCACGATCTTGGGTGTGGTTGTTCAGCGGCCAGAGATGGCTTGGCACATGTTTTCCTTCGTCGACGGTTGTTGGAGTGAGGAGTGTGGTACTGACTGCCTCAGATGTTGCGATGGTGCTCAGTGTCTCAGGTGTTGCGGGGATACTGACTGCCTCAGATGTGGTAGGAATCGTTTTATTACTACATGTACTTGTATCTGTTAGAGAGGTGAATAAGACAAATTCCCGTCAACGTATGGAAAGTCCACTAGTTCCAGGGCATTATATTCACACAGAAAACGGATCACGACTAAGAGGTGAAACACATTTAACTCGTAGAACTTTATGTTATTCAGCAATCAGTAAGTGTTAATCGTACAAAATCACAAGAAGAAGTACTTCATCCCAGACTTACTTACAAGCACTATACCAGTCGCTATAGGTCATTGTTGCTTTTGGTAAAAAAAGAAAATATCACTCGAAAGGTCTGCACGTTTTGATTTTGTTGTGTGCTCACGCTTTACGGAAAACGCCAAATGGTGAAAGACATTTATAGATCACTTGTAGAACCTTATTCGTATGAATCATTGCATTGCCATGAAAAAAAGAGAGAACAAGGGAAAGAGAGAGTAATTTGCTACATGTTATCGTGACTAAACGTTCAGAAAATCATTACAAACCTATTGCACGTGGTTGAAAATGCACTAGAACTGATCTACTTCAGCTTTGCTATTACTCTTACTTCACGATGAGTGTCATCATATATCTGACATATACAAGAGCCAGGGCCGGACTACCGGGGGGGTTATGGGGGTTGCGCAACCCCCCCCCCCCCCTAGCCTAAACATGTACCTTACTTATTTAATTTTTTTATTATTATTGCTTATTTTATGCCGTTTCATGCAAGGAGCGACCATTTTCCTATCTCAGAATATGACCTACCCGTCAGCTTCAGGGGGCTTCGCCCCCTGACCCCCACAACGAGGGGGGGGGGGGGGGGTTCTAGGGTTTCCGGACCCCCCCCCAGCCAAAAAATAAAAATATTGAATGAGGTATGCATTTTTTTATTTTACATTGAGTTTCAATTTTTGGGGTATTAATCAGTGACAAAATCTGCTGCCTGAAACTGGTAATGATCATCCTCAGAATGCACCAGATTGCACCATTTTGCATCCTTTTTTTCAAAATTTTCCGGGGGGGCATGCCCCCGGACCCCCCTAGCAAGCTAGGCGCTTCGCGCCGTCGGCTCGGCGCTTCGCGCCTTCACACCCATATCTTCACAATATACTTTTGAAAAAAAACAGTCATAAAATGAACTGATCCGCCCCTGCCGCCCCCCCTGGGCCACCACTGGCAACCCCCCCCTCCTCTTCGCCTAGTCCGGCCCTGAAGAGCAACCAAAGAACACGCAACATCTTCACCACCTTGCGCCTTTTCTGTTTTGGATATAAATATGTGGTCAAATTAAATAATTCAAAATACGTTTTCAACATTTGTTCGGGTTACAAACTGAAAGAATCTCGAGTTTTGAAAAACAAGAAATTCGTCCCTTTACAGATGCTGCTCCGCTGAGAGCACTGCTGAAGCAACGATTTGTCTTTTTGTTGCAAATAAGGATATAAACAGCCAAAAGCTTTACACAACTATCCCACAGATGACTACACATACCTTAAATGTTGCCAGGCAAACAAAACTTTATGCGGTTTCTCCGTTCGCATCTATCGCCAAAATGTAATTAATTAACATTTCCCATGAACACGTTTTGTGACTGAAGGCTGTGTGCGGTATGCCAAAATGGACCCAAATCACATACAAGTTTTACAAAATGTCTTGACGTAAAGCTATCGAAGATAGAAATAATTCTGTCTTTCGTCGAGACTAATACTTTTACTAATAGACTTCGATGAAGGTTTTTAACGTTATCGGTTCACGTGCAGGGCCTAATCGAGGTTTATTCCCCCCTCTGCTTCTTTACCTCTGTAAACTTGTAGGGGTAGTTATTTTTCGATAATGACCCAGCAACCAAACAAATAACGACCCAGCAACAGCCTGAATCCTCGATAGTGCAATGGGTTGAGAAGCTGTTCTGTTTCGGTACTACTTTTTTCGACTGAAAAGTTCCGAACGCTCTAACGTACGAAGTATACATCTCTGGAGCAAACAATACAAACATACCGCATCTAAATTAACAACTACAGGCCTGAACACATGAATCTCCATATAAAATCCATGAGTTCGGTTGTTTTCTGAGTCTAGATCAGACGTTCATCACAAGCAATTTCCCAAGGCAAGTAACTCATACTTTGTCTAGCGACAAGAGTAGTTCCCCTTCTTTTCACTCAGTTTCTTCGACAACAGACTGCAATCCGACGGTCAGTTTTCAACAATATTTCATTTAATAAACAGATCACACGCAACCAAATGCACACATCTCATCAATTTAAACAACATAAAGCGGTTTCATACACTATTTTCCCCAGAAAACTTAACTTCATACAGTTTTTAACGTTGGAACACGGGTGCAAAAGTTCGTCTGCTAGTCCCATTTGACGAAAAAACATTATCCTAAACGATACCAAAACATATACAGAACACACAATATCTGCCTTTGCCGCCACAGCAGAATAACAGCATATCCGTGTACTTGATTTTAGCCCAAAATAGGAAAACTGACAAGAAGTGTTAACAGAATGGAATGATTTGCACGGAACTATACAACCGCGCATTAATCGATCGCCTGCGCAGGTTGACTGGTTGAGAGAATAGGATTCGATCAAACTTTCGCAAAAAAACTCCTCTTTTCTTTGAATAACTGAAGAAAGGAGGAATAAAGAGGTTACACACCTCGTCTCAGTGATTATAAAAAATAATGGTCTCAGTTCGCGGTCATGAAAAAGCTCGCTAAAGCTCGCATTTTTCATGATCCGCTAACTTCGACCATTATTTTTGATAATCACTGAGACTCGGCATGTAACCTCTACGTACGCTGTCCCGCCAGGAAAATGATGACAATTCATTCGTAAAATAATTGCAGTGTTCGCCTTCTTGCAAGAAAGTCAATACAATGTTGTATTATTTCAAATTATTTATGGATAGATGCCTGAGGCATGACTGAAAGATTCAGAGGCTCCGTGCACCTGGAAGTGACGTGCGCAGTTACTTTAAATGGATGTTAAAGCTTTCAACCTAAACCGAACTCTTGTTGTCTGAAATAAGCCAAGGTAGTTTTTGATAACGTTCAAAGAAATTATGTAAAGAAAAACATAACGGCTTTAAGTACAACATCAAGACCACAGGTCGATCCAATCACAAGTTAAATCGTACCCAACACACACACACACACACACACACACACACACACACACACACACACACACACACACACACACACACACACACACACACACACTCACATGCACGCACGCACGCACGTACGCACGCACGCACGCACGCAAGCACGCACACACACACACTCTCTCTCACACGCACACACGCCCACACACTCACACACTTACCGAAATACTCTTTATCTGGAAGTTGAAGGTTTTCGCATAACGTTTCAAGTTCTCCTCCCTTATCGTGTGGTTTCTCGCCGAACGAACGAGAAAAGAACATTACGCAGCTTATTTTTCCTTTAAAAGCAGAAGGTTCCTCTCCACCTATGTACAGCTTGCCAGGGACTCCCAAGGGTAGTTTTGCAAAGTCGTTGGGGTTGTCAGGTCCGGTATCATCATCCTTAACTGTAACTTGAAGGCCGTACTCGAAGTCCCAGGACACGAGGAAAGGTTTTGAAGAGTCGTCGAGCTTATCACCTGACTTTGGAATTTTCCAAGTAATTGTTTCATTTTTGTCCTTCATGCTGACTGTTAATTCTCCTTCACAACTGATATAAAGACAAAAAAAGCAAATGCATTTCATTAGCTTCATATTTGGGTTGAAAAGATTTGCATTTGCAAGGACTTAACGCGAATTATTTGCATGGGTTGCAAAAAAAAAAAAATATTACCAACTGATACAAGCTCGATCTTACTGTGACATTGAACTTTGACCAAGACTTATATGCGTGCCTGGATGTCATTAAAACCCTGTGAGTAGGTGTATCTATTGGACCGCTTTGACCATGAATTGTGCTGAGGGTAGGCCAGGCTTTGGTCATGTCAAGAGGTCATCAAACCATAGAAGTGAGTACAGTTTCACAATTCAAGCTTAAATAGCATCACAGAACATGATTCAAACTTGAACCGGCCATGGCCTGGACATTAGGCTAGGGTCAAGCAAACGTGGATCATGTTCTGTCATCACATCCTGGAAGAGTGAACATTTAAAAAGCTCTAGCTTAAAATGTAATTTTCATTTTGAACACAACGTGATCCCACAATGACCTTGGAATTTGATGAAGGTCAGCCATACCTGGGAAATATGTGGTAGTCAATCCAACTTCAGGAGCTCAAAGCTTTAGCTTCAAAACCATTTGAGAAAATCTCAACGTCCATACATACGAATACTGCTCATTGCTGTGACTCACGGATTACTCAGGTGAGCCAAACATCTGAATTAGAATAATTCACCTCCTTGACCAACAATGCGTACAGATGCAGAACTTCACAGAGGTAAAGCACACTTACTCTTTGCAGTTTGCGAACGCCACAGTCACCTGGGTGAAGACGTTTCCTGAGATGTTGGCGCTGGGATCCATCTTGTACTCCATTAGCGTTCCCGTGACCGTTTTGTAGTTGACGTCAACAAATGCACCAAAGGTAAAGCTGTGGTAGAGAGTGTTGGTGGGTATGTCCAGAATAACTTGCGTGGGCATGCTATCAACTTGCAGGAAATTATATCTGAAGGTGTTTTCTTTAAAATCAGCAAATTGAAGTGAGGACGAATTGGTCGGAGTGCCGCCATTTCCCCGTGTCACGATATCACATGTACTTGTAGCCTCAGTTAGCGGCCACAAGTGGATTGGATAGTTCGCTCGACACGTCGGTACAGCTGGAAAAAAGTGAGTTTTTGAAGTGGCAGACAGGTAGACAGACAGACAGACAGACATGCAGGCAGGCCGGCAGAAAAAAAATCACACACACCAGGGTTTGACTCCTCAGAACAAAATCGAATAACCTCGCCTCCCTGAGTGGGACTCCGGGGGATCTACCCTCGGAAATGCTACATTAAGCCTCGGTTACACAGGAACCGAATACTCCCGAATACATTCGGGCCGATTCTGTCCGAATACGGCTTGAATCGGATGGATTCGGTGGATTCGGGACCTTGTCGTCTCTAATTCGGGGAGCTCCCCGAATCGAGCCGAATAGGTCCCGAATCAGAGCGGAATCGGCAAGAATCGACGCGAATTAATTTTTAGAATCCCGAATACAGCCGAATGCCAACCAGAATAGTGACCAGAATCGAGCCGCATTCGACCAGAATAGCACCGAATCTGACCCGAATGCCCCGAATATGGCCGAATAGAGCCGAACAACGACCCGAATGGCGACCCGAATCGGGACGAATATGGCCGAATGCGCTGAATAAGACACCGAATCACCCGAATATGCCCCAGAATCGTCTGAATCGGGCCCAAGAATCGCCCGAATGGGGCCCAAATCGGATCCGAACATCACCGAATTCTTCCCTTTTTCAGGGGGGGGGGGGGGGGTTATATATTGTGCAACTCCATGCACCTCACTCACTTCACATCTTGTCATCCAATGTTATCACGTCGGCTGCAACAGAGGAAATGAGACACGCGCGATGCTATTTTCGCGAGCTGTATTCGGGTGAAGATTCGGATGGATTCGGGGAGGCATTCGGGGCATTCTGGGCAGATTCGGCTCTATTCGTGCTATTCGGGTCTGATAATTCGGACCGTACTCTCCGAATGATACGATAACGCCCGAATCTGCCAAGAATGTCCCGAATGCCTTCCCGAATGCATCCGAATTCCAGCCGATTACCTCCCGAATGTGGCCCGAATGAAATTTGTCGGGGCCTCATTCGGGAGTATTCAGGAGGGTATTCGGCTGGTTTTGAACATTTCACAACGAGCCGAATCCCTCCACGAATGTTCCAGAATCCCTCCCGAATTTTTGCTCATTCGGGGAGGGAGAACAGAATACTCCAGAATGCACCCGAATAGGTGCATTCGGGTGGATTCGCAGCTGATTCGGGTCCGGTGTAACCGAGGCTTTACACATTTGGCAATCTGGTGCATTCTGCGACTAAAATTCAACCTTCCCGATAAACCTCCCAAGAAGATTTTCTAAACCCTCTCCTCCATCTTCATATTTTTTTTTAGCTCTCGTTCAATGCAAACCATTTGTCTCATTCAACAATATCCCCTCGGAGCAACATTTTTTATGTTGCATACCGGAACAAACAAAAGCGAAGACCTTGTCATGTAGGACTCCGGTACGGATAAGGAAACCCGGTGTTTGTCTTCAACAAAGTTAAACCGGTATTTAGGTACACCGGTGCAGCTAAAAATATTACGTTCTTGAACAATAATGCCTATCTTTTTTACATTTAGTCAAGTTTTGACTAAATGTTTTAACATAGAGGGGGAATCGAGACGAGGGTCGTGGTGTATGTGTGTGTGTGTGTGAGTGTGTGCGTCTGTGCGTCTGTGTGTGTGTGTGTGTGTGTGTGTGTGTGTGTGTGTGTGTGTCTGTCTGTCTGTGCGTGTGTGTGTGTGTAGAGCGATTCAGACAAAACTACTGAACCGATCTTTATGAAATTTGACATGAGAGTTCCTGGAAATGATATCCCCGGACGTTTTTTTCTTTTTTTCGATAAATACATTTGATGACGTCATATCCGGCTTTTTGTAAAAGTTGAGGCGGCACTGTCACACCCTCATTTTTCAATCAAATTGATTGACATTTTTGTAAAGCAATCTTCGACGAAGGCCGGACTTTAGTATTGCATTTCAGCTTAGTGGCTTAAAAATTAATTAATGACTTTGGTCATTAAAAATCTGAAAATTGTAATAATATTTTTTTTTTATAAAACGATCCAAATTTACGTTAATCTTATTCTACATCATTTCCTGATTCAAAAAACATATAAATATGTTATATTTGGATTAAAAACAAGCTCTGAAAATTAAAAATATAAAAATTATGATCAAAATTAAATTTCCGAAATCGATTTAAAAACAATTTCATCTTATTCCTTGTCGGTTCCTGATTCCAAAAACATATAGATATGATATGTTTGGATTAAAAACACGCTCGGAAAGTTAAAACGAAGAGAGGTACAGAAAAGCGTGCTATGCAGCACAGCGAAACCACTACCGCGCTGAACAGGCTCGTCAGTTTCACTCCGTTTTGCACAAGCGGCGGACTACGGTCATTGTGAAAAAATGCAGTGCGTTCAGTTTCATTCTGTGAGTTCCACAGCTTGACTAAATGTAGTAATTTCGCCTTACGCGACTTGTTTAAGCACTCAGATGATCGTAAAACGTAGTGTTTATCATGATTAAAGGGTCACTCCTTCCCTCGAAAACAATTCGGCTCACCTTCTCAGATCTGTCCGGGCTTTTAAATGGAATAACACCATCTCTCCACTTCGACACATACCAACATTTGAACAGCCTGGGTGTTCACTGTGCACAGTGGGAAGTTGTCGGTGAATTTATGTCGTAAAGGCCTTTATAGTGGCTCTTTCAGGAAAATATTCCTAGACAAATTCTTACTTACCACAGCAAGAACTCAGAGTGTTGAATGTTTTCTGTGCGTTCAATTGAACGTTAATCTTACATTGCATGTAAAAGCCAGGTCAGATCTCAGATGGTGAGCCGATTTTTTTCACGGGAAGGAGTGTGCCTTTAATCGGATGAACAACGATCTGTATCAGTGTATGACGGGCGCAGTGGCGTGGTGGTAAGACGTCGGCCTCCTAATCGGGAGGTCGTGAGTTCGAATCCCGGTCGCTGCCGCCTGGTGGGTTAAGAGTGGAGATTTTTCCGATCTCCCAGGTCAACTTATGTGCAGACCTGCCAGTGACTTAACCCCCTTCGTGAGTACACGCAAGCACAAGACCAAGTGCGCACGGAAAAGATCCTGTAATCCATGTCAGAGTTCGGTGGGTTATAGAAACACGAAAATACCCAGCTTGCCTCCCCCGAAATCGGCGTATGCTGCCAAAATTGCGGGGTAAAAACGGTCATACACGTAAAAATCCACTCGTGCTAAAAAACATGAGTGAACGTGAGAGTCTAAGCCCATTAACAAAGAAGAAGAAGAAGAAGAAGAAGTATCAGTGTATGTGGAAGTGTATTACTCACCTGGAAAGTTAGGCCAGTTTTCATGCTTGCAGCTCTCTGGGTATTTCTCTTCGTATTTTTCTTTATCGCTAATGTCTTGGTCGTAGATTGCAAGACAAGAGACCTTGCCATGGAAAGGCTTCAGAGACGTGTCGGGCCAGTGGACACTGCTTGCCCCTCCCACAGTCAGCTTGCCCGGAGTGGATAGGCGACGTCCTGCCTTGTCCGTGTCTATAGGGAAATCCGTGTTTTTATATTTAGTCAAGTTTTGACTAAATATTTTAACATCGAGGGGGAATCGAAACGAGGGTCGTGGTGTATGTGCGTGTGTGCGTGTGTGTGTGTGTCTGTGTGTGTGTCTGTGTGTGTGTGTGTGTGTGTAGAGCGATTCAGACTAAACTACTGGACCGATCTTTATGAAATTTGACATGAGAGTTCCTGGGTATGAAATCTCGGAACGTTTTTTTCATTTTTTTGATAAATGTCTTTGATGACGTCATATCCGGCTTTTCGTGAAAGTTGAGGCGGCACTGTCACGCCCTCATTTTTCAACCAAATTGGTTGAAATTTTGGTCAAGTAATCTTCGACGAAGCCCGGGGTTCGGTATTGCATTTCAGCTTGGTGGCTTAAAAATTAATTAATGACTTTGGTCATTAAAAATCTGAAAATTGTAAAAAAAAATAAAAATTTATAAAACGATCCAAATTTACGTTTATCTTATTCTCCATCATTTGCTGATTCCAAAAACATATAAATATGTTATATTCGGATTAAAAACAAGCTCTGAAAATTAAATATATAAAAATTATTATCAAAATTTTTTTTTCGAAATCGTTTTAAAAACACTTTCATCTTATTCCTTGTCGGTTCCTGATTCCAAAAACATATAGATATGATATGTTTGGATTAAAAACACGCTCAGAAAGTTAAAACGAAGAGAGGTACAGAAAAGCGTGCTATGCAGCATAGCGTAACCACTACCCCGCTCTTCTTGTCAATTTCACTGCCTATGCCGTGAGCGGTGGACCACGAGTATACGGTCTTGCTGCGTTGCATTGCGTTCAGTTTCATTCTGTGAGTTCGACAGCTACTTGACTAAATATTGTATTTTCGCCTTACGCGACTTGTTTATCCTCAGGAAGAGCTGGCGAAAAGAGACAAAACAAGACTTATTCTCCGCGAGCGTTGGTGTTTGTACACGTGTGTGTGTGTGTGTGTGTGTGTGTGTGTGTGTGTGTGTGTGTTGTGTGTGTGTGTGTGTGTGTGCGTGCGTGTGCGTGCATGTGCGTGCGTGCTTGCTTGCGTGCGTGCGTGAGTATGTGAGAGAGAGAGAGAGAGAGAGAGAGAGAGAGAGAGAGAGAGAGAGAGAGAGAGAGAGAACAAACGAACACACTTTATTACTCAAGGATGGAGTTCTTAGGCTAACGCCAAGTCTTACAATATGTCCCTGCTAAACTAAGACATAAAAATAGAGACATGAAAAGGACAATCGTCAACGGCAATCTTACAGTATTACAAACTACAACATTACCTATACGAATACATTATGAATAATATAATTATAATACAAAGGAAAAGAAAAATCAGGAAAATCGACTCGCACACACACGCGCGCCGCATACCTGCAATCACTCACGCTCACAATCCAACACACACACACACACACGCACACACACACACACACACACACACACACACGCACACACACACACACACACACACACACACACACACACACACACACACACACACACACACACACACACAAACACACCTCATCATCATCATTATCATCGTCATCATCATCATTATTTGGCAGAACAAAATGTATAGAGGTTATGATAGCAATGCATTCTTGTTTCGGTTTCGTAAAGGGTCTCTGTGTGCCAAGTAGAAACCCAAAGGGCCCTTTCCTGCTAACAGTCACAACAAAGTAAGGTGTGATCTTGAAAAGCCTGACACTGTAAGGCAATTTTCCTTGTTTTTATGAGGACAGTAAACATTTTGAGTCTTGAGTCTTGAAAAAATAACTGTTTACTTTCCTGATTAACTGTGGGTGTGATAGTCTACTACAAACTCCATCGATTGACAGGTATCCTCAATTTCAGTTAGAATTGGATTGTTTATTAGTTTTGTATTGTTGTTTTTTCCTTCACTTTTGTTTTCTCTTTTCAAGGTTTTCTTTATTTTACAGTACTTCTCTATTTTGCTAACCGTGCCACCTGTTCTGCAAATGTGTTCTTGTGTGTTGGAATTACACTGAGTTTTAATAAACTCTTTGTGACGGTTGTCATCACAGACAATTTAAGTGCCTTGGTAGATACTGACATTTGTTTTTCCTTTTCTTGTCTGGTTTAACTGTGACAAAAAGAAAATACTTTTCTCTGAACTGACCTGCATCGTGACATAATCATGCCTTTCGGTGATACTTCATCTGGCCTTTGAATAGAACACCTTAATGTTTACCACTTGTTTAACAAAGTTAAAGATGTGTGCTTAAAGTTAAACCGATCCAACAAGCCAATTCATTTGTTTGAAACTCGCCTTGATTCCAGGATCGACGACACCTCTATTGACATTACTAACTATACAATTTTAAGACGTGACAGCAATCAGTCTAGTCATACTGGACTTGTGCTTTGCGTACATGACAGTACATGACAGTACATGACAGTACATGACAGTACATGACAGCATTGAAAAGATCACAAGAAGAAGAACTGATTAGAGTTTTAGAATGTGGAGTGCATCTGGACTGAGATAAAACACTCTAAATCTCCTTCTGTATTAGTGGGGTATATTTATAGAAATCCAGTCTCTCCATTTGCATGGATTGACGATTTTGTGCGCATGATGGACAAAGTTAATAACTGTAATTCTAACATTCTCCTCTTAGGAATTTGAATTATGATTGAGATAAACCGCAACATGCATGGTCTTCTACTACACCACTGTTTGATCTTCAGCAATCAAAGATCCAACAAGAGTGACCAGTACTAGTGCAACGTTAATTGATCATATTTACACAAACAACGTGTGTAATGTTTCCAAAGTGTTCGTATCCAATGAAAGTATAAGTGACCATAGTCCTAATTTTTGCACTTGGTCTTTTAAATTACCAAAACGTCCGCCTAAGGGTCATACAACAATTGAGTACAGATCCTTTAAGAATTTCAATAAGACGGACTTTTTGCGAGACATTGCTTATGTGCCCATTCATCTTATTTGCAATCATACTTGTCCAAATAGTGCCTTTTCTGCTTTGTATGATGCATTTTTGCCAATTATTGATAAGCACGCACCTTTGCGCAAAAAGAGGGTTAAACACCCCACACTTCCCCCGTGGTTAAATGAAGACATAATAAACGCTATGGCTCTTTGCAATTTTTATAAAGAGAACAAATTAAAAGATGATTACAAGAAACAAAGAAATAAGGTCTTAGATCTCGTGCGCGGGACCAACAGACATTATTTCAATAAACTTGTTTCTGAGAAGAAAGATACCGCTTCGTTATGGAGAGCAATAAACAAAGTAACTGTAAAATCAAAAACCCGACAAAAATCGACCTCGTTTGGTATTTCACCTAGCGCTTTTAATGATTATTTTGTATCTCTTCTTGGTAAGCTTTTGGAGTCTCCCTATAGGGAAAATGACAGAAGCGAATATGAATGTCCACCAGTTCTTCAATTATTTTGTCAGGCCAATTTGAAAGAAGTTAAACCTTTTAAAATCCCGCACATTGCAGTCCACGAAGTCGGGCGATTATTAACGGACTCTAGTAATAAAAAGTCCATGGGACCCGATAACATACCCGCTTTCTTACTCAAGTTAGTGTTACCATTTCTTGTTGAGCCCATTACGTATGCTTACAACTTATGAACTGACTGAAATGTGTTTCCAGAACTATTTAAAACCGCAAAATTAATTCCACTTCCCAAAACAAAAGACTTAATCGACATAAACAATATTAGGCCAATTTCGCTATTGTGAGAGAAAGAAAGGGAGAGAGAGAGAGAGAGAGACTAGCACGTAATATAGGTTTTTCCATGAAGGTCAGCTGACCCCTTTACAAACAGAGTGAGAAAAGAAATGAACATGAATAAACGAAGAGAGAGATCAAATCAAATCAAATCAAATTTTATTTTACGAGGGTTGTGGCATAAGCAATATAAACGAGCTTCTTTTCAACCAGCCCTCGCCCAGAGAGGGACTATTCTAATCTTGAATACACATATATATATATATAAATATATATATATATACATACGTAAAACAATTACAAAAGATAAGCAAGGCAGAGAAACTATTCACATGACTATATACACGTTGTAGGCTATACATACATTCTTGCGTTATGAAACACTGATGCTTTATGGACAGATATGATCAATATGAAAATAATCAGAACGAAGTCTTCCATCACTGTGACTTTTCGTAATTTGACATTAAATGTAATGAGAGGTGTTTTTTGAAAGTATTGAGACTTGTTGGGACTCGAACTGATTCCGGGAGAGAATTCCACAAAACGCTGCCAGAATAAGCTAAACTTGATTTAAAGAGATCTATCCGCGGAATGGGGACGTTGAATTTTCGGCTTGGTTTGGCTTTAAATTTTGTAATGAAAGCACTCGGTGCATGGCCGGAAAGGATTTTGTGAAGGAGCACGCCTTTATTTGATTTAAATCTTTCTTTTAAAGGCAAAATCTTAAGTTTTTTATAATCGTCGAAAACAAGACTGGATTGTTTTAATAGAACTGATTTTAGTGCTCGTCTGTGTAGACAGTACAGTGGTTTTAAAATGTTTGCACTGGCAGAGTCCCAGATGGTCGAACAATAATCCGTGATGGTTTGTATGTATGCATTATAAAATAATAACCTTGAGTGTGGATCAAGAAAGTGCTTTATTCTGTTCAACAAATATATTTTCCTCGACACGGTTTTGCACAACGATCTAACATGATGGGTCCAAGATAAATTATTATCGATATTTACTCCCAAAACTTTGTGATCTCCTACTTCCGCTATTGCATCGTTGCCAATTAATAAGGAATGAGGATTATTCTTGATGTTTTGTCTTTTTTGCCTTGTTGTAATTAACATGTATTTGGTCTTTTGGGGGTGAAGACTCATGTGGTTATATTTTGTCCAATTAATGAGATCATCTACACTGTTCTGCAATGATAAATAAACTTTGTCTAATTTTTTATCAGAAGTGTGTATGGTCGTATCATCAGCAAATAGTTCACAATCATCATTAACACTAAAAGGAAGATCGTTAATATACAGAGAGAAAAGAAGTGGCCCAAGGACAGAACCCTGGGGGACTCCATATAACACCGGTCTTTTACTTGACATAGTGGAATTCACGCAGACGAATTGCTCTCGTCCGGCTAAGAAAGATGAGAGGAGGCATAGGGTTTGGGGTGACAATCTATACTCAGCTAATTTTCTTAAAAGTAACTCATGATTAATGACGTCGAATGCTTTTGCAAAATCGACGAATAGGACACCACAGAGTTCATTATTATTAATGTTGCTAAGCAAGTTTTCAAGAAGGTTTATTAATGCTGTGTGGCACGAATGATTTACTCTGAAGCCTGACTGATTTGAATGAATAAGGTCGTATTTCTTCAAATGTGCGGCCAAGTGTGTATATATGTGTTTTTCAAGTGGTTTGGATAAAACAGGAAGAATCGAGATTGGTCTGTAATTGGCGGGGTCAGAAGAATTACCTGATTTGAATAGCGGAATTACTTTTGCCTCCTTTAATTTGGCAGGAAAGTCAGATTTGTCCAGGCACAAGTTGTAAACGTATGTCAGAGATTCTGCAATAAAAGGGGCAGACAACTTCAAAATTTTCCCATCAAGATTATCTAGACCATGAGTACCAGTTTGTTTTAAGCATATCAGATAATGGAAGACTTCGCTCACAGATAACAGGGGGATGTCTAAATTATGTGTAATATTTTTTGAAACACAAAACTGTTTCAACTTGTCCAGAGTATTCTGTTTTGATCTATCATTTGTGATTATTTTTTCAACAATAGAAGTGAAATGAATGTTAAGATCATCCGCAGGTACATCAATGACAGAAGATTTTACGGTTTCTTTACGTGTCAACTGGTTGATCACTTTCCAGATGGCTTTTGAGTTTTGTTTCGTATTTGATGCAGCGAGCTCACGGTAATATTTTTTGCGAGCAGCACGTTTCATGGACGTTACTTCGTTTCTCTGCTTTCTGTACTCTTCTTCTCTGCCATTACGTTTAAGAAAATCGCGGTGATTAATCGCACATTGAATGTCGTGTGTAAGCCATTTTGGTTTTGGGTGTTGCTGCACACGAGAGGTTCTGAATGGTGCATGTTTATCATATACTTTTATAAACAAGTTGTACCATAATTCAAATGCTTCATCGGGGTCAGTATGATTATAAATTGTTGAAAAATCTGTACAACTTAAATCAGAAAGAAATGATTCTTTATCAAGTTTTGAAAATAGCCTATACGTTATGAATTTATGCTTTCGTTTGGGGATTCTAACCCCTTTTTTCGACCATGTGAGGCATATTGGAAAGTGATCACTACAACCAATACTTGGAACTGAGGTTTCAATAATGTTAGCCTGAGTTGACACCCATATATGGTCTATAAGCGTAGATGAGGTAGCTGTAACTCTTGTGGGAATCGTTACTAATTGTTGTAAATTATGAAGGGATAACTTTTCCATCCAGCACTTGTTGGGTTTCAGAAGATCAAGATTAAAATCGCCCAAAAGTATAATTTCTCTGGATTCAAGGCTGACAGCGTCCATCATGTTATTGAAATTATCAAACCAGTTAACATGTTCAGCTGGATTCCTGTAGCAGAAACCGGTCAAGACTGGCGCTGATTTACGCAATTTTAATTCCAGCCATATTGTTTCAACCGAATGCTGCTCTAAGTGATGAAGTCTATGAAACGTTAAGGACTCGTGGATATATATATATATATATATATATATATATATATATATATATATATATATATATATAAAGAGA
>NC_090254.1:24248945-24308945 GCF_037325665.1 Littorina saxatilis
TTTGTGTGTTTGTTTGTGTTCGCATATAGATCTCAAGAATGAACGGACCGATCGTCACCAAACTTGGTGAACAGGTTCTATACATTCCTGAGACGGTCCTTACAAAAATTGGGACCAGTCAAACACACGGTTAGGGAGTTATTGGTGGATTACGATTAAGACTGACATATTATTTGGGTGTGTGTTGGTGTTCGCATATAGATCTCAAGAATGAACGGACCGATCGTCACCAAACTTGGTGAACAGGTTCTATACATTCCTGAGACGGTCTTTACAAATATTGGGACCAGTCAAACACACGGTTAGGGAGTTATTGGTGGATTACGATTAAGACTGACATATTATTACACCCCCGGTATAGGGGTGTGTATAGGTTTCACTCGATGTGTTTGTTTGTGTGTTTGTTTGTGTTCGCATATAGATCTCAAGAATGAACGGACCGATCGTCACCAAACTTGGTGAACAGGTTCTATACATTCCTGAGACGGTCCTTACAAAATTTGGAACCAGTCAAACACACGGTTAGGGAGTTATTGGTGGATTAAAATCATACAAGGACTTAGAGAGGCACACCCCCGTTGGTCAAAGGGAAATAACCATTCTCACTGCCACCAACTGAGAAGGTTATTTCCCTTTATATGGGGTGTTTTTCCTATCGGAGGAATTTCTTGTTTTTATTTGTTCATTCAGTTTCATTTTGATTAATTTAATGTTTATTCCGATTTGTAGTGTGTGTGTGTGTGTGTGTGTGTGTGTGTGTGTGTGTGTGTGTGTGTGTGTGTGTGTGTGTGTGTGTGTGTGTTTGTCTGTGTGTGTGTGTGCGTGCGTGCGTACGTACGTGTGTGTGTGTGTGTGTGTGTGTGTATGTGTGTGTGTGTATGTGTGTGTTTGTGTGTATGTGTGTGTGCGTGTGTGTGTGTGCGTGTATGCGCGCACTAGTTGAAACGAAAGAGCTAAACCGGGTCCAAATGTAGTCTTCAGGCCATTTGCAACGCGGTGAGGGGGAACGGGAAAACCGGGAAACGCCAATTAGGAACGGTAAATCCGTTGATTTCACTCACGAATAAAGCTCATTAACGAAGTACAAGAGATCACCATGTTTCTTTCACATGTTGTATTCCAAAACTTGAACTTACCCATCACACTCTGATACCTGTAAGTATAAACTTAATCTATGAGGACGGAGCTTAGAACCATAATAGTTTGCGTCGTTCTCAGTTCTGAGGGGGCGGGGATATAGCTCAGTTGGTAGCGCGCTGGATTTGTATTTAGTTGGCCGCTGTCAGCGTGAGTTCGATCCCAGGTTCGGCGGAAATTTATTTCAGAGTCAACTTTGTGTGCAGACTCTCTTCGGTGTCCGAACCCTCCCCCCGTGTACACTACATTGGGTGTGCACGTTAAAGATCCCACGATTGACAAAAGGGTCTTTCCTGGCAAAATTGCTTAGGCACAGTTAATAATTGTCTGCAGAATCTTCACCTTGATGAAGGCGGCAGTCTAAAGAAAGAAGAAGAAGAAGAAGAAGAAGAAGAACCACTAAAGACCAGAACTATCATATTTGAAGCAGAAGGATTTCCAGAAACCTACCTTCAGGCGGCGTGAGCGAGATGATGAACTGAGCAATGGATGCGTTTTCTGGGTTGTAGGCCTTATACTCAAGAAGCACTCCGTCCAACGAATCAGGATATATATGCAAGGCCAGTGTGAAACTGTAAAGGTCGTCCGACACGTTCATCTGGTGGGAAATGGAAAAGGGTATTGCAGCAAAGAAAGATGGACCGAATATTGGTTGATCCATCCGGACTTGACTTATAGTTACCGTTCGAAAGTGGATTTGTTAAACAAACATATAGATTGTTTTTAAATATTTGCCTAGAGGCTCGTGAGTCCCTTGATATTCATCCGCTGGGACTTGACTGAAATATACATAAATCTGATGTTTTATATGAGAGAGAGAGAGAGAGAGAGAGAGAGAGAGAGAGAGAGAGAGAGAGAGAGAGAGAGAGAGAGAGAGAGAGAGAGAGAGAGAGAGAGAGAGAGAGAGAGAGAGAGAGAGATATTTATTTTACTTAACTCACCTCCTTAATTGTAAAAGAAGGCATGCTTACCTGAATTTGCTTGTTCTCGGAGCCATCAAGGATCCAGGATGGATAATACTTATCTCCATCTATGTCATTGTCATCCAGGTCAGGGCACCGGTCAGTATATGCTGGCTTCAGACTGTATGTCATTGTCATGATGTCATAGGCCAGAGACTTGTCAGTTAGCGGCCACATATGAATAGGCGAGGCATCAATTGGACAATCCGGCACAGATTCTGTGAATTTGATTTGATTTAAGAATGTGAAAACTTCATTTTTCCATTTTGTTGTTGAGAAAGTTCTATTTTCATGTGTAAAAAACAAAGAATCAAGAAACAGACAAAAAAGAAGCACACACACACACACACACACACACACACACACACACACACACACACACACACACACACACACACTCGTACAAACACACACACACACACATACACACACACACCCCCCCCCCACACACACACACACACACGCACATACACACAGTATTTCTCTCTCTCTCTCTCTCGCTTGCTCCTTTTCACGCTCGCTCCCTGTGTCCGTCGGCCTATCTGTCCGCCCTGAAGGGCTTTAATCGCTCTGTCCTTTTAGGTCTTTCTGTTTGTCTTTGTCTTCCCTGCTCTACTTTGCTATATATATGTGTGTGTGTGTCTATCAGTTTTGGACACCGTCCACTGACCAGTTGGTTTTTCGTTTTTGAATTTCTTGCACTCATCCTCGTATGCCTTCACATCATCTCCGTCACCAAAGAAGTCGTCATAGAAGGCAGCACAGTTGATATTGCCAATATAGTGAGAGTCATTGGTCCAAGATCCACCCAAGTTTAGATGACCAGGATACTACAGGAACATTTCAAGCAAAACATTTTAAATGGGTAATCTGCCAGGGATGAGCAACACAAGAAATTCTTCCATACCATCTTGGTACATGGTTAGTGACTTCTGTTACTCAAGCTGAAATTTGTCACTGGCACTTCGGTTAAATCGTTTGATAAAGAAGTTTTAATCCATCCAGCATTTTCGAAATAAAACATATCAAATTCAACACCTTTCTTGTTTTAGTTTTCCATTCATATAGGTGTATACACATTTAAGTATAATAAGAATTAGATAATAAAAAAGCGCTCAACATCTTAAGAAAGCAAAACTGACCAGACCGGCTTTATATAAACAACACATTTTTTGCAATGCTTAGATGCAGAGCCGGATTCTCTGTCATACTTTCTCAGAGTCTGTTGTTTTCTGAATGTTTGCTTTCGTTTGTGCTGATAAATATTTTATCAAGTATTCCGATCTACGATAACCGGGTGCGTTGGCGAGGAGTTGTTGCGGCCCCATGCTCCACAGGGAGTCTACAGGAATAAGTCATTCCGATCTACGATACTCTATCCTGTATGTTTGACCTAAGATTTTACAAGACATCATTGATGAAAAAAATCCCTACATATGTAACGTAGTTGTGGAAAAGTTATACACCAATTAATAAAAAAAAAAACAAGTCGCGTAAGGCGAAATTACTACATTTAGTCAAGCTGTGGAACTCACAGAATGAAACTGAACGCACTGCATTTTTTCACAATGACCGTAGTCCGCCGCTCGTGCAAAAGGCAGTGCTATTAACGAGCCTGTTCAGCGCGGTAGTGGTTGCGCTGGGCTGCATAGCACGCTTTTCTGTACCTCTCTTCGTTTTAACTTTCTGAGCGTGTTTTGAATCCAAACATATCATATCTATATGTTTTTGGAATCAGGAATCGACAAGGAATAAGATGAAATTGTTTTTAAATCGATTTCGGAAATTTTATTTTAATCATAATTTTGATATTTTTAATTTTCAGAGCTTGTTTTTAATCCGAATATAACATATTTCTAAGTTTTTGGAATCAGAAAATGATGAAAAATAAGATGAACGTAATTTTGGATCATTTTATAAAAAAATAATTTTAATTACAATTTTCAGATTTTTAATGACCAAAATCATTTATCAATATTTAAGCCTCCAAGCTGAAATGCAATACCAAAGTCCGGCCTTTGTCGAAGATTGCTTGGCCAAAATTTCAATCAATTTGATTGAAAAATGACGGTGTGACAGTGCCGCCTCAACTGTTACAAAAAGCCGGATATGACGTCATCAAAGACATTTATCGAAAAAATGAACAATATGGCTGGGGATACTATACCCAGGACCTCTCATGTAAAATTTCATAAAGATCGGTCAAGTAGTTTACTCTGAATCGCTCTACACACACACACGCACAGACACACATACACCACGACCCTCGTCTCGATTCCCCCTCGATGTTAAAACATTTAGTCAAAACTTGACTAATGGCAAAAAACGTTTGGAAAAAAAAAATCGTTTGCCGATAGAAGCCGGTAGATTTTGCCAATAATCGTCTACCATCTAGCTGAGTGTGCTTTATAATGGCGGTGACCTGTAGGAAAACGGACTGATTTAGTGCGTACTTGAATTTCACACCTTTTCTTTATTCGCACTACGAAGAAAGGAGTCCTCGATTAGAAACTTCTGCTGTGAAAGCGGCGATTTAAAAAAGCCATTGTCGGTTTTCAATTTAAACTGGACCCCAAGAATGTGTATAAAATAGAATACGTCCTGTAACATCGACCCGACAACTTAAGTTTCGTATTTAAAACTAGACAAAACTTACAGATATGTAATTTTAGAAGTGCAGCAATATGAATGCCTCCATTGGAAACGATTTCTTTCTAACATCGACCCGACAACTTAAGTTTCGTATTTAAAACTAGACAAAACTTCCAGATAGGTAATTTTTGAAGTGCAGCAATATGAATGCCTCCACTGGAAACGATTGTTGTCTGATTTGGCCTAATTGGTATACCTTGCATGTTATGATTTAAAAAAAAAACCCATTAACCGGGCATTCAGGGGATTTTAAATTATTAAGAAGGATATAAAAAGATTACAAGAAATCACTGGGCATATTCCACAGCATTGCGTTTGTTTTTTTGAATAATAGAAACTGTCGAGTCGAGGAACATAAAAGAAATCTTAACTTAGACAAAATTGCAACATTTTTAATGGTATTAAAAAATAACAAGTCCGTCACTTTGCAAAGAATAAAGGCATTAGCTGTAAAAAAAAATATCATAGCAGTCAAACGTTATCAACATAATGCCATGTAACACCACGTTTGGAACATCGTGAAGTGAACAAGTAATACATTTTGAATTTTTTGACAAATAAAGGTCGTATCTATGAATCAATAACCACTAATATGCAATTGTCGTGAGTAAGGGCAATCTGACCAATCACAGACTCTGTTGCATTCTTAACCGAAAGTTGAATTAATAACAACGTATAGTAATTGCGATTCCTTACCGCAAGACCACGCACTCCTTGAACTGGCTCGGTTTCCGAAGTGATTTTATCATGATTTATGAAAATTTTCATGTTGATGCTTTCATTTTGCAACATTGATGCCGTCACAGTCAGCTTCTTCCATTTCCCAGCCTCCAGCTCGTACTCTGATGCCGTTATTTCAGCAATCTCCTGCGTCAGGTTATGGAGCGTCATCCTCGCTGTCCCCTTGTTGCTTTCCTTGGGACTTTTCAGCAGCTCAACTTTCACTCGAGTAATATCTCCTTGCTGACTTGACGATTCGTTGTCCGCCCTGTACTCAAAGAGCACGCCTTGCAGACGTCTAGGACTGATAGTGAAAGCGAAAGTGAAATTATTCAGGAACCTGGATTCCGCTGGTTCGATCAAAGAAAAATGGCCGATTGACTTGGGTGAGCCGTCGTAAAAAAATGAGTTGAAGTCGTATTCGCTGCTTTCGGCAAGTAAGGGGCATTTTTCGGGCAAGGCATGTGCTTGCTGTGCCCCCTTTACCATGTCCCAAGTTATCGAATTTTTGGCCAGCGGAAAGAGATGTCGAGCTTTTGGCGCCTCTTCTCCAAAACAGATAGTGAGCTGCACTGAAATGTAAAATTTTATTGTTTTAGTAGAAATAACTAAAACCAACTGAAACAAGAAAGACATTGACTAAAATGTCAATGAATTCAATTACAACACGAAGTGCCGTCTCAACTTGTCGAAAGACATTTATCGAGAGAAAAAAATGTGGGGCAGGGGATGTCATCTGGAAAAATTCAATTTAATGTTTTAATAATCTGTCAAGAAGTCGTTTTCATACAATTTGCTTTGCCCGCGCGCAAGAACGCACGCACGCACCACTCCATTTCAAGTCGAAATGTTTAATTAAAAGAAGAGGGAGAAGAAGAACAAAGAGAACGAGAAGAAGAACAAGTCGAATAAAGTGATTTCAAAATATTAAGTCAGCCTGTCGGCCTTGACATCAACTTTCAGCTAAAAAGACTTCCCCAAGACTAAATCCTGGCTGACCCAAAACCGTCATGTGAGACGGCGCTGTCTCGGTATCATTTGCACAGGGGAACTCATTTGGATAAGACCTAGTTTCTTTTATTTGAGCATGTTTTAAATGTAAACAAGTCGCGTAAGGCGAAAATACAACATTTAGTCAAGTAGCTGTCGAACTCACAGAATGAAACTGAACGCAATGCAACGCAGCAAGACCGTATACTCGTAGTCCACCGCTCACGGCATAGGCAGTGAAATTGACAAGAAGAGCGGGGTAGTAGTTGCGCTAAGAAGGATAGCAAGCTTTTCTGTACCTCTCTTTGTTTTAACTTTCTGAGCGTGTTTTTAATCCAAACATATCATATCTATATGTTTTTGGAATCAGGAACCGACAAGAAATAAGATGAAAGTGTTTTTAAATTGATTTCGACAATTTAATTTTGATAATAATTTTTATATATTTAATTTTCAGAGCTTGTTTTTAAATCCAAATATAACATATTCATATGTTTTTGGAATCAGAAAATGATGGAAAATAAGATGAACGTAAATTTGGATCGTTTTATAAATTTTTTTTTTCTTTTTACAATTTTCAGATTTTAATGACCAAAGTCATTAATTAATTTTTAAGCCACCAAGCTGAAATGCAATACCGAAGTCCGGGCTTCGTCGAAGATTGCTTGACCAAAATTTCAATCAATTTGGTTGAAAAATGAGGGCGTGACAGTGCCGCCTCAACTTTCACGAAAAGCCGGATATGACGTCATCAAAGACATTTATCAAAAAAATGAAAAAAACGTTCGGAGATTTCATACCCAGAAACTCTCATGTCAAATTTCATAAAGATCGGTCTAGTAGTTTAGTCTGAATCGCTCTACACACACACACAGACACACACACACACACACGCACACACGCACATACACCACGACCCTCGTTTCGATTCCCCCTCGCTGTTAAAATATTTAGTCAAAACTTGACTAAATATAAAAAGCAGAATGCAATCATAATGGAAACCATTATTGCAATTTTAATTTCAAGCAAATAAGGTAATAACTATTTTTAATCTTCAAGGCCCAAATGCAATCTCATAGTTCACACACACACACACACACACACACACACACACACACACACACACACACACATACACACACACACAGATATACACACATACAGACACACACACGCACACGCGCGCACACACACACACACACACAAACACACACGCACACACATACACACACACACGGACACACACACACACAAACAAACAAACACACACACGAACACGCACAAAAACATTGATTTAATATAAAAAGAACGGGAAGAAGAAGAAGAAGAAGAAGAAGAAAAAGAAGAAGAAGAAAAAGAAGAAGAAAAAGAAGAAGAACAACAAAAACAAAAACAACAACAACAACAACAACAACGACAACAACAACAACAAGAAGAAGAAGAAGAAGAACAACAACAACAACAACAACAACATGAACAACAACAACATCAACAACAACAACAACGACAACAACAACAACAACAACAACAACAACAACAACAACAACATCGTCATCATTCCCTACCTACCTAATATCAGAAATATTCCGAAGAAGGCCATCCTGTCAGACCTAATCCCAGGACGTCACGTGGCAGACTGCTGTCCCCGCAGCTTATTCCTCGCCAAAAGAAGAGAACAATCCAAAGCAAGA
The DNA here is from genome assembly GCF_037325665.1 of Littorina saxatilis. Taxonomy (NCBI): domain Eukaryota; kingdom Metazoa; phylum Mollusca; class Gastropoda; order Littorinimorpha; family Littorinidae; genus Littorina; species Littorina saxatilis. The sequence continues at coordinate 24,257,098 of NC_090254.1, forward strand.
AATATTCTGTGGCAAAAAAATCGCCCAACATCGATTAAAACTTCAATTTCTGTCATGCGACTGCACCACAGGATCGTGAATCAAAACACTGTTCCAAGTATGTAAAAATGTTCATTCATTCAACTTGTACTTAATGCCTGTGCTTTTTATGCTTGAATCGTACAAATCAGCGCAGCATTGATCCGAAGTCCTGTGAAAAGACACGTCGTTTGTCCGAGAAGACACACTGCTGTTGCCATGTATACTCTGCATCATTAAAACCGCGAAGAAAACGATTTTGCAATTACGAAGAGTAATACCACCGCTGTATAAATGAATTTTTCTCCCCTATCTACGTGAAAGAGACCACCCGTGTGTTCCACAATAGAAACAGTGTTTCGTTGTGGCGATGTGCGAGTGCAAAAGAGTGACTGATGTTCTGTGTGCGTGTGAGGCATTTCATTACCGCAGATTTGCCTTATTACTGTAAATATTGTTGTCATCGTTTTCTTTTTATGCTGGTGAAATAGTGGAATTTTTGTTGGGGAATCCGAATTCTTTTCCATTCTTTTCCATTCCGGGGCGGTGACCGCTTGTAAATACTTGTGATGGCTTTCTGTTTTCAAACAGGTTTACAGGAAGAACAAAATTAAATATTGAAATTCGAGTGAACTATACGTGGCTTTCTGTGTGATTCCAGGTTTTTCTGAGTTGTTTTTGGAAAATTTAAAAGCTCGCCTTTGCTCTCATTCTATCTTTAAAACAATGTTTACTTCGTATCACAAAAGATTCATGTAGTATTCTCTTGTTGTATTCGGACGAGCTTATTAATTTTGTTTTTATAACCATGGACGACCGGATAGATCCCGTTGTTATCTCTGTGACGACGTTTTTTTCTGATGATTATTATTTTTATTTTTGTGTGTGATATTTTTATAATCACAACATTTAGTTCTGTCCTTGGTGGCCTCATTGGAACTATTTTGCTCAGTTGATGATCAATATTTTAGCGTAAGCTCCGACAATAACAGCAAGTAAGCCTTGGTGATGTTTTTCTTAAAGGACGATAACTGTTCGAGCAATTCACAAACTTGAGAAAAATGTTGTTTGTAACAAGAAAAATTGTTAGTGATTGTATTTTCTGCAAGAGTTTTTTTTCCAAGTTGATATAAAATCCTAATCCTTGCGTATTTTCAATGTGGAAGAGTATTATCATATTGCTTATCTTTGAATTCATTCCACGTCTTGATTCTTGACGGAGCTGTCAGAGAGAAGTAAGCTTAGAGGGAGAGGGTGGGGGGAGGGGGAAGAGAGATATAAAAACTCGGAGGCAAAAGAAACGCAAATAAAGGATGCGTTAATTAAACCTTTATGGACTTGAAACAAAAAGAAAAGCATGATACTACCATGTTCTGCACGTGTTGTTTTAGCGGTCTTATCTTGTCACAACCGTGTTTGCCGTTATCTGGGTCACACGCGAGGTCTTGTTGACGGGGATCCCAAACCGTCATGGGGACAACTTTCAGCACGTACAAAATGTGGAAAAGCAGCTTTTCGTGTTCAGAGTGTTCAGGCAAAGCTGTACCGTACTCACAAAACTGTTACAACATTCATTTCTGCGACACAGGCGCGATGCCGAGACTATCACCAGAGAAGCGCCAACAGGCGATCGGAAGACTTGATGCTGGACAATCAGTTCAGCAAGTTGCAAGGGCATTTTGAGTAAATTTCACCACGGTTTATCGCCTGCAGCAACGTTTTCATGCCACTAACAGTACCTGCGACTTACCAAGACGTGGCAGACCCCGGGTAACAACAGCCCGACAAGATCGCCATCTTGTCCATCAACACCAGCGAGATCCATTCGAAACTGCCGCCAACACAGCCCGTAACACAATCGGGGTACATGGACAACCCGTCAGTGCCAGAACTGTACGCCGACGCCTTGGTGGGTAGAACCTAGTAAATCGGCGTCCTGCTCAACGTCCTGTCTTGACAGCGCAGCATCGCCTGGATCGTCTGGCCTGGGCCCAGCAGCATGCCCACTGGCGCCATCGGGACTGCGGGGTTGGGGTTAGGTGCGGGGGGTTCTTTTTCGCACGAGAAGCGCTTTTGCCTGGAACCGGGCGTGTCCGGATCTGGCGAAGACATGAACAGCGGTTTGCTAACAATAACATCCTGCAGCATGATCAATGGGGAGGTGCCAGCGTCATGATATGGGCCGCCATTGGTGTCAATCAGCGAGTGGCGCCTGTCGTCTTTCAGAACGTCGGCCAAGGTCGTGGGAATGGTGTCAATGCAGACCGCTACATCAATCAAGTCCTGCGTCCCTATGTGGTTCCATTTTTCCAGAGGTACCGGAACTGCCTGTTTCAGCAAGACAATGCCCGTCCCCATACTGCAGGTGCTACCCAGGACTTCCTGCGTCACAACAACGTGAACCTTCTGCCTCATCCTGCTCGATCTCCGGATCTCAACCCAATCGAACACTTTTGGGACATCATGCAAAGAAGGATTAATGCCCTTGCCCGGAGACCCCGCACAGCAGCAGAACTGCGTGCTGCCGTGTCCCAGTTGTGGGCTCAGGTCCCTCAGCAGCAAATCAATGACCTCGTCCTCTTCATGTACTGAAGGTGCGTCGCAGTCATCAACGCCCAGGGAGGAGCAAGACACTATTGACTTTTAACAGTCTTCAAACAGTGTTCAGTGGAACATGGCACGTCATGCTCTCATCCCAATACACTTTTCCGTATGGTTTTTGTATCGGTCAATTCGTTTCCTTGATATTGTTAACCCGAAAGAATTAATTCGACATCAAAATTCATGGGTAACCCATTTTCACTGCAGCATTTGCGTTTCTTTTGCCTCTGAGTATATATGGAGAAAGACAGACAGAGATACAGACAGAAAGACAGAAAGGCAGCCAAAGACAGTGTTGCAAATGGGGAGAGAGAAAGAAGGAGAAGGAAAGAGAGAGACGGGGAGAGAGACAGAGACAAAGACAGAGAGACAGAGATGCCATTTTAGATGTGATTATGACGTAATTTTTATCTCAGAAACTCGATCTGTTAATGTTTAGATTGCTCTTTGTGTCACATCCACTGCAAACACAAGAGGAATTCTGTGAGTGTGGAAAGAACATTTACAAGAGAGAGGGATTGAGAAGCATCTTCAGGACCTCGTATTTTAGGACAGGTATTTATTAACAGCTAATTTTATCCCAGGTATGTTGACATGTACCAGTTTTTTTTCTCCACTTTTTTGTTACATGAATCTGACGTGAACCCGGCTTACTTCTAAAAAGATCCCTCTTGACTTCTTGAAGAAAAATCTAATTGAAGCCATGTAGGGACAGTTATCCTGTGATTTTCTTCTTTCTGTCTGTTAGCTGAAGTAGGGGTATTCGCTGTGTGTGTCTCTGGCAACGCCGCGTATTTTTGCTAGGCAACAAGCCTCGTTCTGACCAATTTTGCCGTATTTGTAGAGTTCATATGAAGGATTAAAAAGGTCATCTGCATAAATTATATCAATCAAGCCGCAAACTCGAGTCATCACCTTCTAATAATTTACAGATAAGAAATCCATTTATTATTTTCTAAATGAGCGAGTAATTGCCATTTTAACAAGACCCATACGTAATTTCAACAAAAGCTAAAATTCAAAACTACTTATCATTTAACATTTACCAGACAAAAAATAAATAACATATATCTGAGAAATACATTTTAAAAAGTCGATGGGGAAAACTTTTGTTGTCAATGGTCCTGGTGTAAGTTAACAGTCTTCTTCTTCTTGTCGTTCGCCAAGTAAGTTAACAGTGATGAGTACAGCACATTTAAACTCTTTCAAAGACAGTCTCATTAGTTTACGACACCGTCTGAAATGTGTCATTGAAGCACAACAAATACACCTATAGATATTTCCCTCGGATACCCGAAAATGGTCCCTTTGGAAAATATCCTTACTATGTATCTTAGACTCAAGAGTGTGTAACCTGTTGTTTAAAATAGCTTCAGAACTGCTAAATCACTGTTTTTCATGTTGTCTCTCTCAAAATCATGGAGTACAATAGATACAAAAATCCACTTTTTTAAATGTTGCCACGTGGCAGCGATTTTGCAAACATGTGCACGTTGGCGGGTCCATAATTAGAAATGCTTAAACATGCAAAACGGCTGTTTTCAATTGCAAGCCTTTGTGGGAAATTGTGAGGTAGAACACAAACACACAACAGAGAGAGAAAACATTTAACCCTCAAAAATCTTGTCAAACACTTCATTCACCTGAGATGCAGCCTGGAAAATTGTTTTCCTTCAAAATGTATGTATTTTGTGCACGCGTGTCTTTCATGATCATCGTCGCTCTTGTGCCCCATTTTTGTCATTTTTGTTTCGTTTTAGAAATTCAATACGATCCCTTTGTTCAGGGTATACATGATACAGTAATACAAAAGAAAAACAAATGCAGGCACGAACTCAAGCTAATGCTGATAAAAAGTGAACTTCAACTTTTTTGTTGAACACAGCTCAGATACTATAAACTTTGTCGTCATCGTTTGCAACAAACTCTGGAACACATACATATTTTATTTTTTGTTCTCGTTTGTTTTTGTTTTGTTTTCTCTCGTAATGAATAGACGTTTTCCGTAAATAACCCTGCCAGGATTGGAAGAGTTCTCGTCATTGAAAGTTGAGAAAATATAAAACAGCTCACATACTTAATGCGCTCTTAAGTTTATCTTTTCAAAGAAAAAGTCAGCTTATTGAGCGGAAACTTTCAAAATGCGAATCTTCGAAAACATGCATAGCCAAGTGACGGTAAACGTCCTTGGGTTTAAATTTTCGCATTAATATGTTCTTAATATGAAAGGCTTTATTTCTAAAAGCGTGTGTTACATTTAATTGTAATAGGCAAGGCGATGCAAGATTTATACATGTACACATCATCCAAACTCCAATAGAAATACCCATTTTATTGTCTCTTTGGAAACTTCGGGCAGCAGCACTCAATCGACCTACATTATCCAGACTTTTCAGTCCCAATCACGGACATCTGTTTGTTCATCGACGGGACTGCTGGAGAGTGTATCAGAAGTAGGTGAAAGGTAGGTAGGTGAAAGTAGGTTATGGTATAAAAGGATGGCATGCAGTCTAAGAGGGAAAATAATCGAAAGTTTTACAGTGACGAACACTCACCTCGGGGCTGTTGACCGTGAACGACCAAAATACCTCAGTGAAGTTCAAGGCTACAAGAAACAAGGTGTCGACAACCTAGTAATCCATTCGGTCACCTGATGGCTACCTAGTACCCGGAATACATTAATGTACCCTAAAAGTAAGTTGCTATTTTTGTAAACAACGGTCAACTCGCTCTGTTTAAGTTTTAGTGGGTTCTTTTTGACAAGCAGGCAGGCAGGCAGGCAGACAGACAGACAGACAACACACTTATAGATACAGACAAGCTTACGTTCACTCTCTCTCCCTCGCTCCCCCCTTCTCTCCCTCCGCATCTCCCTCCCTCTCTCTTTCTCCCACCCCCACCCCCACAGACGCACACACACGCGCGTACACACACACACACACACACACGCACACACACACACATTCGCTCTTCCGCACTACCCCCCCCCCCCCTCTCCGCCCCCTCTCTCTTTCTCTCTCTCTCTCTCTGAATCCCCATCTCTACCCCATTTGTCCCACACACACCAAAATCAAAGATGCCCTGCATAATGTTTTAAAACGATGTATCATGGCCCCTGTGGCTGCACACTTGAGTATCTTATATTGACGCCAAACTCAAGTATCCATGTTTTCATAAACCTGGATGGCACTAATTCCTAAAATCAATCTGATTGCACACAGTCACTTTAGAGCTGAAACATACGTATCACTCAAACCCCTCAAAAAATCAAAAGCCCAGCAAACACGTTGCAAATCATACAACAAACACTGTGCTTGTAAAATGTTTACGCAGAGCCGGTAACAACGACGCTGAACTGGTATAGAGACACCACCTTACAAAAAAGACCGCCGTAAAAAAAAGGAGACAAATACTGAGAAAAAGAAAAAGAAAAGATGAACTAGAATTAAACCTTAGGTTCTGAATAATGTTAAGTGGTTGGTGTCCTTGACTGTTGAGTGAAGCCAGAATGACACTTGCACATTTCAAGTGTAGTTTAAACATTCAAAAACGGTTCAAATACGAACTTTTTCCCTCTTTTTTTTTTAACCCTTTTCTAAGTGACGGTAAACGTCCTCGGGTTTAAATTTTCGCATTAATAATTATGTTCTTTATATAAAAGGCTTTATTTCTAAAAGCGTGTGTTACATTTAATTGTAATAGGCAAGGCGAGGCAAGATTTATACATGTACTGACATTATTGGGCGGGGATATAGCTCAGTTGGTAGCGCGCTGGATTTGTATTCAGTTGGCCGCTGTCAGCGTGAGTTCGATCCCAGGTTCGGCGGAAATTTATTTCACAGAGTCAACTTTGTGTGCAGACTCTCTTCGGTGTCCGAACCTCCCCCCGTGTACACTACATTGGGTGTGCACGTTAAAGATCCCACGATTGACAAAAGGGTCTTTCCTGGCAAAATTGCTTAGGCACAGTTAATAATTGTCTACCTATACCCGTGAGACTTGGAATAATAGGCCGTGAAAGGTAAATATGCGCCGAAATGGCTGCAATCTACTGGCCGTATAAAATTTCATCTCACACGGCATCACTGCAGAGCGCCTAGAACTGTACCCACGGAATATGCGCGATATAAGACTCATTGATTGATTGATTGATTGATTGTTGCTGTTTAGAGCTGAAGATTAAGGTGCCTTTCGGATCTTTTCGTTCACCTTATTTAACTTTTCATACTAATAATTCGTCGTTGTTGTTTAATATAAATTGACAGGAAGTCTTCTCAGTCTTGAAGTTTTAGATCTTGGGGGAAAGTTACTGTACAATTGTGTTGGTTCGTCGTTTTCGCAGTTCACACGTGTTTGACCTTGTTTGTACTTGCTATTTTGAAAAAGACACATGTATTGGCTGTTCATTTTCATAGTTATTGAAATAAGGATACCTTTCTCATGTGTCACGTGACAGTCTCTTAGAAGAATGCATCCCCTCCTCTGACTCAACTGAAACCTGAGTTTTGATTTTAAAAGTCAACAAGTCGCGTAAGGCGACATTACTACATTTAGTCAAGCTGTGGAACTCACAGAATGAAACTGAACGTACTGCATTTTTTCACAATGACCGTTGTCCGCCGCTTGTGCATAACGGAGTGAAACTGACGAGCCTGTTCAGCGCGGTAGTGGTTTCACAGTGCTGCATAGCACGCTTTTCTGTACCTCTCTTCGTTTTAACTTTCTGAGCGTGTTTTTAATCCAAACATATCATATCTATATGTTTTTGGAATCAGGAACCGACAAGGAATAAGATGAAATTGTTTCTAAATCGATTTTGGAAATTTAATTTTGATCATAATTTTTATATTTTTAATTTTCAGAGCTTGTTTTTAATCCAAATATAACATATTTATATGTTTTTGGAATCAGGAAATGATGTAGAATAAGATGAACGTAAATTTGGATCGTTTTATATAAAAAAAATGTATTACAATTTTCAGATTTTTAATGACCAAAGTCATTAATACATTTTTAAGCCACCAATCTGAAATGCAATACCGAAGTCCGGCCTTCGTCGAAGATTGCCTTACAAAAATGTCAATCAATTTGATTGAAAAATGAGGGTGTGACAGTGCCGCCTCAACTTTTACAAAAAGCCGGATATGACGTCATCAAAGACATTTATCGAAAAAATGAACATTTCTGGGGATATCATACCCAGGAACTCTCATGTCAAATTTCATAAAGATCGGTCCAGTAGTTTAGTCTGAATCGCTCTACACACACACAGAGACACAGACACAGACACAGACAGACACACACACACACACACACACACACACACACACACACACACACACACACACAGACAGACACACATACACCACGACCCTCGTCTCGATTCCCCCTCTATGTTAAAACATTTAGTCAAAACTTGACTAAATGTAACAAAAACCAGACTGAATAGGCTCAAATGAACGTTTTACTAAACACACACACACACACACACACAAACCAGAAGATAAAAAAGGAAACCATAAAGAAAGTCTTTGAGACTTTGTTTCTCTTCCTTTTTCTGACGCAAACGCATAGAAAGGTAACTCTTTTATCCTCACTTCCGACACTTCCTGAAAATTTGAACGTAAACAGATCTTTAGAGGATTTTAGTTGTTCCTCCACCCCATGTCTCCATGTCATATATATATACCCTTTTTTTTTAGTTTAAGAGTTTCTCAACTGCAGACATCAAATCTGACCGAATCGATGATAGCTGCGAATTTCTGATCGAATTTCTCTTGACAGAGTTGCACCACAATAGGGCTCTGCAGAATCCTCGTGAAAGTAGATATTTGTTTTCTAAACGGTTTTAGCCAGAGAGGCAAACAACAACAGTCGAAGCGGAGTCGTGGTATTCTACACGGTCGATATTGCATGTTTTCTCGAGCTTTATTTTTAAACTTTTGGCACCGTGAGAGACAATGCAGTGCTTGTTGTAATTACAAAGATTTTATACAGATCTATAAAAAGAAACAGTTATACAAACATATTGATATTCTGATAGACACGTTGGGGAATTCGGGGGTTGTGATTGGATAGTCTCACACAGCCCTATTCCGATGATCGGGCCATAATCCGCAGGAAGTAGGCGAATGTTTCCGGCTTCTTCAACGTGTATGAAGTACGCGGATACCTGGCCAGGTTTGCTCCTGTGACTGCTCGACAGACGATGCAATTTGCAACATGTTTTTCTCACCGTTCATGAAGTACATTCCGTGTAAAATCCGGTTCTTTAACAGGCCACAAACCTTGCACAATTCAAGTAGCTGCATTCTAGCAGACGGTCTTTCCAATGTTTTGCGCAGAATCAGCAAACTCTTCCTTTCCCTATGCAACGTCCATAGTTTGCAATGTCAAAATGAAGTTACCAGTCTGAAACATAAATTTTTAGTCGTTGACTTTCTTCTAAAACTATCCTTCTGCTCTTATCATCCACAGAGAAGTCAAACTGTCAAACAATTGAAAGACTAATACGTAAGCAAGTACGCGACGTGACGTCATATGAAACCTGGCATATTGACGTAATCCCAAACATCTGGTTATCTCGTGTCTTCTCTGTGTTACATGTCTGTGGGTTTTTCAATGTTCGGTGATTTTCGTGGATACATGCGTGAGGGATATGCGCACTAAACCGTCGTCTGGAATAGGCAACACGGACCATTCTGGTAGTTGTTGCTGACAAAAACATGTTTTCGACACAGAATATCATGTCAGAATAGCAATATAACCGCTATTCTGTTTTCAGCGTAGCAATAGGGTCCAATATTTAGACTCGAACAAACCCCCCGCGGGTTAGGGGGAGTCCCATATTGGTTGGGACGAGAAAGAATTTACCCGATGCTCCCCAGCATGTCGTAAGAGGCGACTAACGGATTCTGTTTCTCCTTTTACCCTTGTTAAGTGTTTCTTGTATAGAATATAGTCCATTACATTTAGTCAAGTTTTGACTAAATGGTTTAACATAGAGGGGGGAATCGAGACGAGGGTCGTGGTGTGTGTGCGTGTGTGTGTGTGTGTCTGTCTGTCTGTGTGTGTGTGTGTGTGTGTAGAGCGATTCAGACTAAACTACTGAACCGATCTTTATGAAATTTTACATGAGAGTTCCTGGGTATGATATCCTCAGACGTTTTTTTCATTTTTTCTATAAATGTCTTTGATGACGTCATATCCGGCTTTTCGTGAAAGTTGAGGCGGCACTGTCACGCCCTCATTTTTCAACCAAATTGGTTGAAATTTTGGTCAAGTAATCTTTGACGAAGCCCGGACTTCGGTATTGCATTTCAGCTTGGTGGCTTAAAAATTAATTAATGACTTTGGTCATTAAAAATCTGAAAATTGTAAAAAAGATATTTTTTTTATAAAACGATCCAAATTTACGTTCATCTTATTCTCCATCATTTGCTGATTCCAAAAACATATAAATATGTTATATTTGGATTAACAACAAGCTCTGAAAATTAAATATATAAAAATTATTATCAAATTTTTTTTTTTCGAAATCAATTTAAAAACACTTTCATCTTATTCCTTGTCGGTTCCTGATTCCAAAAACATATAGATATGATATGTTTGGATTAAAAACACGCTCAGAAAGTTAAAACGAAGAGAGGTACAGAAAAGCGTGCTATCCTTCTCAGCGCAACGAATACCCCGCTCTTCTTGTCAATTCCACTGGCACTGCCTTTGCCACGGGCGGTGGAGTGACGATGCTACGAGTATACGGTCTGGCTGCGTTGCGTTGCGTTCAGTTTCATTCTGTGAGTTCGACAGCTACTTGACTAAATGTTGTATTTTCGCCTTACGCGACTTGTTACATTTAGTCAAGTTTTGACTAAATGTTTTAACATAGAGGGGGAATCGAGACGAGGGTCGTGGTGTATGTGTGTGTGTGTGTGTGTGTGTGTGTGTGTGCGTGCGTGTGTGTAGAGCGATGCAGACCAAACTACTGAACTGATCTTTATGAAATTTGACATGAGAGTTCCTGGGATTGATATCCCCGAACATTTTTTTCTTTTTTTGGATAAATGTCTTTGATGACGTCATATCCGGCTTTTCGTGAAAGTTGAGGCGGCACTTTCACGCTCTCATTTTTCAACCAAATTGGTTGAAATTTTGGTCAAGTAATCTTCGACAAAGCCCGGACTTCGGTATTGCATTTCAGCTTGGTGGCTTAAAAATTAATTAATGACTTTGGCCATTAAAAATCGGAAAATTGTAAAAAAAACTTTTTTTTATAAAACGATTCAAATTTACGTTCATCTTATTCTCCATCATTTGCTGATTCCAAAAACATATAAATATGTTATATTTGGATTAAAAACAAGCTCTGAAAATTAAAAATATAAAAATTATTATCAAAATTAAATTGTCGAAATCAATTTAAAAACACTTTCATCTTATTCCTTGTCGGTTCCTGATTCCAAAAACATATAGATATGATATGTTTGGATTAAAAACACGCTCAGAAAGTTAAAACGAAGAGAGGTACAGAAAAGCGTGCTATCCTTCTCAGCGCAACTACTACCCCGCTCTTCTTGTCAATTTCACTGCCTTTGCCATGAGCGGTGGACTGACGATGCTACGAGTATACGGTCTTGCTGAAAAATTGCATTGCGTTCCGTTTGTTGTATTTTCGCCTTACGCGACTTGTTGTAAAGATGTTAGTCAAGCAGTATGTAAGAAATGTTAAGTCCTTTGTACTGGAAACTTGCATTCTCCCAGTAAGGTCATATGATATATTGTACTACGTTGCAAGCCCCTGGAGCAAATTTTTGATTAGTGCTTTTGTGAACAAGAAACAATTGACAAGTGGCTCTATCCCATCTTCCCCCTTTCCCCGTCGCGATATAACCTTCGTGGTTGAAAACGACGTTAAACACTAAATAAAGAAAGAAAGAAAGACTCGAACAAGTATAAAACTCGTCGGCATTATACTTGTCTCGTCTAAATGTCAGACCCTATTGCTACGCTGAAAACACAATAGCTGTAAATAAAATAATATAAATTTAACACATTAGAAGGTTGTTGATTTTTGTTATAAAAAATAAAACATATGAGAGACTGCTTACATATCAAAATCAAGATCGAAGATGTAATAATGATAATAATAAGTTATTTGAATGTTGTCAAGTCATTGTCAAATTGAACAAGACACATGTGCATCGAACAAGTGATCTCTTAGGCGGACAGACACACAATTAGTAATGAGCTAATGAACGGAAAATATGATTGAATTTGAAACAGTGAACTTATCTTTTTACATTTAGTCAAGTTTTGACTAAATTTTTCAACATAGACGGGGAATCGAGACGAGGGTGTGGTGTATGTATGTGTGTGTGTCTGTGTGTCTGTGTGTGTGTGTATGTGTAGAGCGATTCAGAGAAAACTATTGGACCGATCTTCATGAAACTTCACATGAAAGTTTCTGGGTATGATATCCCAACACGTTTTTTCTCCTTTTTTCGATAAATGTCTTTGATGACGTCATATCCGGCTTTTTGTGAAAGTTAAGGCGGCACTGTCACGCCTTCATTTTTTGAGCAAATTGGTTTATCTTCGACAAAGCCTGGACTTTGGTATTGCATTTCAGCTTGGAGGCTTAAAATTAATTAATGAGTTTGCTCATTAAAGTTGTCATTACAATCGATTTTTTACAAACAGATTTAAAATGGTTAGCCGAGACTATCTGAATGTAGTCTTGGCGATGATTGGTTTGTGGTGTTGATCTTGACTAAATGTTTTTATATCGCTTCACGCGACTTGTTATAGTACAATCTTAAAAATGTGTATGTGAGTCGGTGAGCTATTAAGTCAGGAAAAGAGAGAGAGAGAGAGAGAGAGAGAGAGAGAGAGTGAGAGAAAGAGAGAGAGAGAGAGGGAGAGAGAGAGAGATGGGAGAGAGGAAGAGAGAGAGACAGAGAGAGAGAGAGAGGGACAGAGAGAGAGACAGAGAGAGAGAGAGAGAAAGAGAGAGAATGTGTGTTTAAATGTGTATATATATGTGTGTGTACGAGATACGCGTGTGTCTGTGTGTGTATCTGTCTGTCACTGGCTGTGTGTGTGCTGTTTATGCCACAACATATATCAGCAAATACGTGTATTGTGCACTTACGGGTATTAGGAATTCACGTTGTCTATGCTTTTGTATCTGTCCTTAGAATATAGGCGTCAAAATGGTCACAACGTGAAATTCAAATCAAAGGCTCTTCTCAAATGCATCGATCTATGCATTTTATTGATTTGAAGGATGCACTGAAAAAGTCTTTTGTCATTAACAGACCAGCGTTTGACAATAGCCAAGGTCTCATTGTCCACAAAGATTGATTAAGGATTTTAAAATTTCAAAAAAGCAATCTGCGTGTAAAAATGTGAATAGGAACAATCGTCAGTGCACAGTTTTTTTATTTAAAATTTTTTTTTTTTAGCAGCAATTCTTACCTCTTGTTGTACCACTCTTGACGTGGTTTCAACAATGCATAACCGAAGAGAGAGAGAGAGAGAGAGAGAGAGAGAGAGAGAGAGAGAGAGAGAGAGAGAGTGTGTGTGTGTGTGTGTGTGTGTGTGTGTTTTAGTGTGTGTGTGTGTGTTTTAGTGTGTGTGTGTGAGTGTGTGTCTGTGTGTTTGAGTGTGTGTGTGTTTTAGTGTGTGTGTTTTAGTGTCTGTGTGTGTATGTGTGTGTCTGTGTGTATGTGTGTATGTGTGTGTGTGTGTGTGTGTGTGTGTGTGAGCACGCATGAAAGTGTTTCGCTGGGTGCGCTGCTTTTCATGACATTGACATGTTTGTCATCGTATATACATCGTATATATATTGGGTGTGCGCGGCTGTGTGTGTATGTGTGATTGTGTTTGTGTGAGTGATGAGGTAAGAGGAAGAAGAAGAGGCGGTAGAACAAGGAGAGAGAGAGAGAGAGAGAGAGAGAGAGAGAGAGAGAGAGAGAGAGAGAGACGCACACACACACAATCACAATCACACACAAACACACACACACACACACACACACACACACACACACACACACGGACACACGCCCTCAAGAAGGGCCTACAACAGTACACCAGAAAATGGTACATTATTTGAACGCCTGGTACGTTTATTGAGCGAGGTTGTCACTGTCACTGTAAAGGCAACTATCTATTGTAATTGGATAAAGGACGAAAGGCTCAAACAAACAAACAAACAAACAAACAAATCAAACGTATGACAGATTTTCATAACAACATAAGTTTAGCATCACAAACGTGTTTTCCAAAAGAAAAAATAGTAGAATAATAAATGAAAGTCAATCAAGCAATCGGTACGAATATTGCATTTTTTCAAGTTTGAAGCAAATTTAAACTTCTCGGAAAGCTTGCTCAGCAGACACATGCATATAATATCAAGAACACGTTTTCTATTCTTTCTTTGTCCTTTTTTTTTTTTTACAGCATGCGTATTAACTATCGCTTTGTCAGAAAACATTGCTATTCCGAACTTTTCACTCTTGTCTTCATGTAAATAATATACACTCTTTAAAAAAAATTAAGGATCGGTTGAAAAAACAGATCTAATTATAAAAAAAAATCAAAAAAACAAAACATCGACATGATCATTGAAAGATTAATGTGTTTGAATTAACAATGAGTCTTGACATAGAATTTTGTTTGGCAGGCAAAGTTATTTCTCTTTGTGGGACTTCTCAAAAGCTTCTGCATTTTGGAAGAAAAAGGGTGTTTTTTATAGCCCCATGAAATTTGCGGAACGCATGCCAGGGCAAAAGGTTGTGATGCACGTGCTACAACAGGGTCCTGGCTATGAACATCGCTCACCAGCTTGTGTTTAAAGGTTGACACGCTGACACAATTATGCACAGTTGCAACATGCCCCCACGAAGAAAACTAAGCGATTTGGATAGAGGAAGGGCAATAGGATGGCTACAAGACGGTGTTGCTGCCAGGCAAGTGGCCCAGAGGCTTGCAGTGGCTCCCTCTGTCATCATCAGACTAAAACAGAGATTCCACGCAACTGGAAGAGTGCAGGAGCGACAACGTTCTGGTCGGCCCAGAGTCACCACACAAAGAGAGGATCGCTTCATTCAGAGGCAGGCCATGCAACAAAGAATGGCTACGGCAAACAACATTAGGCAACGCCTACAAGCTACCACCAACACTGTTGTTAGTGGTCAGACGATCCGAAACCGCTTACGCAACTTTGGCTTGCGTGCAAGGCGTCCAGTCCGAGGAACAACCCTGACTGCTAATCACCGAGCAGCTCGCCGAGCCTGGTGCACTCAACATGTGAGGTGGCAACGTCAGCAGTGGGTTCAGGTGTTGTTTACAGATATAGATGAGTCCCGCTTTTGCTTGGAACCTGCTGATGGTCGCATCCGAGTGTGGAGGCGTCGCGGAGAGCGCTTCGCAGAAGGCGCTGTTCTGGAACGACAGCGTTTTGGCGGAGGCTCTGTGATGGTCTGGGGAGGGATCAGCACACGTCCAAGGACACCTCTGTACCATGTAGTGGGCAACTTGACCGGTGTCCGCTACCAGAATGAGATCCTGCAACCCCTGGTCGTTCCAGCCCTCCAAGCGATCGGCCCTCGTGCGATTCTTCAGGATGACAACGCACCTCCCCATCGCTCTGCAGCTGTAAACACCTTCATCCAGCAGGCCAGGGTCAACAGGATGCTGTGGCCAGCCAACAGCTCGGACCTGAACCCCATAGAGCACATGTGGGACGAGCTTTGTCATCGGGTACAGCAACATCACCCTCCTCCTGCCAATCTGGGTCAACTGCTGGCTCCAGCAGGAGTGGAATGGAGTTCCCAGAGCATTCATATGCAACCTGATCAACTCCATGCGCCAACGATGTGTTCAATGCCTGGCACACAACGGAGGGCACACGCTTTATTGACACTGATTCACATTGTTGTGAATTCCATTTTCGAGGGTTGTCACGTTTGACACACTCTAGCTAAATTGTCGCTGCCGCGTTCGATCTTCGCTTTGTTTGTCATTACTCCTTGGTTGTTCAATTATATATATTTTTTTTAAATGAAAGAATTCGGTCTTGTCTGTTTTGTGTGGCGTGCTTGTAAAAAAGTGATCCTTAATTTTTTTGAAGAGTGTATAAGGAACATTTCTGTTTACAGGAATCGAGTCCATTGGACTGTGTCACAATTTTCTTACAATAGCCGGGCAGATAAATCTTTTGAAACAGATAACACGGAGAAGTTTGTTTTTCTAAATGTGTCGGCAATGTCTACTCGTGCGTACACTATGAATACAACATCCAAACAACAAATGCACCTACAGTATTTGAACTATGATGCAAATAACCTACAAAGCAATATAAAACATTCCTCTCTTTTCTATCAGGTTTCGTTTTGCTTTTAACTTTAGATTTTGTAAAAATCCTCATCTGTTTCTCTCCTCTCAATTTCCATTGAATTTGATTTTCTTAATTCTTTAATTCGTAATATTTTTTACCAGCAGAGTTGACCGTGTTAATGTGTGTGACGTAATCATACATGTCGCATCCCTTCCGTGACGTCTGGCCCGCAGTGATGACAAACGATTTGCAGTTGACAGTGCGCAAACACATCTCAGCGCACGCTACAACAGAAAGTGTCTCGACAGATCTGATTGGAGGATGAGCGGAGGCATCTGGTTGGGTGCCTTTGGCGACCAGGCAAAATCCTTTCTCGCGCATGTTCTTTTCAAGCAGACAATCTTGGGCATCTGAAATAAAAGGAAGTAAGGAGTTCAGTCCTGAATTGAATTTAGAGGTTTGGAACAGTTTGGTGTGAATAGTCGTGCAGTGTTAAGTTGAGAATTGAATATGGATGTGTTGGACAGTCTAGAGTGAATACCAGTGCAGAGTTTAGTTACAAGTTGAAGGTTTGGGCCGCTGACCAATACAAATAGAAGTCAAGTATTGTCATTAGGCAACAAAAAAAAATAGGTGTGGTTACGGTAACATAGCCCCAAAAAATAGGGTAGGAAGGTAGGCAATCACTTTTTTTTAAAAAACTTTTTTTTCTTATGTTTACAAATTAAACCTACTTGACAGGGAAATAAGTGTATGACTCGGGCGCTTTCGCTTTCATTGCGTTTTCTGCACTCGTTTTCTTGTTTTTTTGTGGTTTTTTTTTTACAATTGTAATAAAAAGTTATAGGGTCGGCCCCTAAAAATAGGTTAGGTCGGGTTACCGTAACCACACCTATTTTTTTTTAGGCCTTAGGTTGTCGTTCAGTTGCCCTGATGGTCAGTAGTGAGAGAGTGAGTGAGTGAGTCAGTTAGTGTATGAGCGAGTGAGTTAGTGAATGAGTGATTGAGTGAATCAGTCAGATGGCTCCGTCAGTCAATCTGTGAGCTATGATTTCATTAGCGAAATCCCACGAGACTAGAAAACCCCTTGTATAGCTAGCTAGCCTCGGATTCAGGCAGCCATAAATATAATAATATTTCCATAAATTGAAGGAAAGAAGGATGGGAGGAAAGAAGGAAGGAAGAGAGGGAAGGAAGGAAGGAATTGCACAAATTGCTGAAATAGAAATGTAGGTTTACTAACTTGACGTGCGTTTCATCTCATCGGCTGTAAAAAGGCGCGCACACACACACACACACACACACACACACAAACACACACACACACACACACACACACAGAAAGTAAAAAGAAGATGGATGAGTAAATAGTTCAAAAACGAACAACAGGAAGAGACAGACAAAACAGAAATAGCAAAGGAAAGACCGAGTAGACAGTCGGACGGGCAGACTGACAGACAGACAAGCAAACAGCCAGGCAGAGAGACAGACGAACAGTTTATTGTCCCATCCCATCCCCACACATGAAACCCAAACTCACACCATTGACCACACCCAGAACGTCACATCACCATTCAAGCTCTCGGGAACTCACTTTGAGGAACGTCGTCAGTGAACTGCTCACAGGTCCCATAGTGCCACGGTATATTGAAGACCGACTCGAGGATCCTCAAGCATTTAAGAGATCCCCGAAAGCCCGCTCCTGCTCTTCCTCTTCCGACATCACGACGTCCTCCGATGTTCATCCTACCAAGCGAGCCTCTCCCCTCGCCACCAGAACAGTTGTAGCGGGCAGTGGCCAAAGCAGCCCCGTCGACTCGAACTTCAAGCTTCTCAGTGGATAACTTCCTTTTGACGACTAACTTCTTCCAGTCTGTTGAATCGTTGAAAGGGTTAGAGATGACGAGGTGGTCACAGAGACTGGGGCCCCCGTCTGTGGCAGACCACAAGGAAACCTCCAGAGAACTGTCATTGTCGAAGGCGATCTGGATTCTGGAGAGTCCTTGGGCGGACGGGTCTGAGGATGTGTAGTCCAGAAGGACTCCTTCTGCGGGTTGTTCCGCCTGCGTGGTCGAGAGAAGTTGAAAAGCAATGCAATTAGTTGTCAAACAGTTATTGACGATTGCAAGTATATGAAGCTTACTGCCTTTCTGCTTCTACAGATTTTGACGATAAAAACGACTCTAGCGATGATGATGATAATGATGATGATGATGATGATGATGATGATGATGATGATGATGATGATGATGATGATGATGATGATGATGATGATGATGACGATGATGATGATGATGATAATACTATGGATGAAAATAGCGATGATATTAATGGCGTAAGTTTTCCTCTGCCCTCTAAACAAACAAAAACATTTACTTATCAGTTGATCAACATTCCTTTCGTGCGTTCTCGAAATTCCTCGTTGGTTTAAGAGCACTTCAAGCCAAGCTGGTTAGGTAGTTCATTCGTTTAGATAGCAACATCACATCGGCCTTTCTGAAAACAAAGAGAAAGTTTCCCCCTAATAAAAGAGAGATAAAATCATACCTTGACAAACAGCACGATAGTGAAGTCTCCCGCAAACACCGAATCGTTGACAGGCACCCCAAGGTAGGAGGGCAGAGAACCGTCGAACTTGAGATGAGGTCTTGCAAGGGATGTATCAGAGTCGTCAGCACGAAAACAAGATGTTGCTTCGAGGGGTAGAACTGGCAATATCCCTGACAGAACCCCAACACCAACAGTGACGTTGTTCAGAGGCCAAATGTAGGTTGGAGTCAGTTCGTCGGTGGTGTTTGTAGACTCAGCGGTTGGTGGACCTTTGATGATAGTCGGTTCTTTAGTGGTATCCATGGTAGTTTGCTGCACGTGCGATGTAGTTTCTGGGGTGTTGGCGGCAGCAGACGCAGCGGTTGACGGATCAGTGATGGTAGTCGGTTCGTCACCGCAGGTATTTGGGTCTAAGGAAGAGCAGAGATAACGTATGATAAAGAAAGATTTAGTACAGAAAGAGGGTAACAATTTGAATGTTGTGAGGAAAAGAGCTCTCCATAGTGTAGAAAACACATTCTTCTGACATGTTAAATAACAGACTTTGAATAGAATGGCATGTCTGTTAGGTAAGTTTTGCGAATTCATTCCAACGCAGACATATCCAGACCAATCGTTTATTCATTGGTTTATTCTGTTAAACAAGACCATGTTTAAGTAATCTAAAAAAAAAAAAAAAGACCATGTTTAAGTCATTCATTAACTGGCTTGTTGATTTATTACCAAAGTTTTGCTGTGAGATTTCACAGGCATAGACACATGAACACAAAACACAGACACATGTACACAAAAATACAGATACAGACACACACAGACAGACAGACAGACAGACAGACAGCCAGCCAGACAGCCAGACAACCAGCCAGACAAACATACACACACACATACACACACTACTCTCTCTCTCTCTCTCTCTCTCTCTCTCTCTCTCTCTCTCTCTCTTACTCTCCAAACCTTTCATATGAACACCATTTCAGACGATTATCCACTCACCAAAATGAAGATTATCGGGAATTTGCACATCTTTGCAAGTCGTCGTTTCGTAGTCGTTATGAAGCTTCTTAATGTTATAAAATGGACCGGAAAAGAACGATACACAGCCGATTTTACCGTCGTAAAATTCATCGTTGTTTGGGCTCGTATTTCCAATTCGCAACTTGCCCGGAGTTGCGAGCGGTAGTGGTAGGAATGTGCCCGGTATGCTGGGGTCAACAGCGTCTTGCTTTACGACGATTCTCACGCCGTTAGCGAGATCCCACGAGACGAGAATGCCGTTGACTGCGTCGGACTCCAGATCATGTGCTGCCTTAAGGTAAGCAGCTCGTCTTTCATCCTGCGTTGTCATGTTGACTTCCAAATTCCTAGAAATCAAAAAGAATATAGTGTCTTTTGTTTCAAGAAACGCATCAACTGCCTTTGCAGGTTGATTTCTAAATACAAATTAATCCTAGAGAGTACGTACAGTGTTTAATATATCACGATTGCTCCAAAGACACGTATCAACCATATAAATTAAGTGTAAAAGAGCTCATAAGAGTGTTAGCCATAATTACATTAAAAGAAAAACAAGTCGCGTAAGGCGAAAATACAACATTTAGTCAAGTAGCTGTCGAACTCACAGAATGAAACTGAACGCAATGCAACGCAGCAAGACCGTATACTCGTAGCATCGCCAGTCCACCGCTCACGGCATAGGCAGTGAAATTGACAAGAAGAGCGGGGTAGTAGTTGCGCTGAGAACGATAGCACGCATTTCTGTACCTCTCTTCGTTTTAACTTTCTGAGCGTGTTTTTAATCCAAACATATCATATCTATATGTTTTTGGAATCAGGAACCGACAAGGAATAAGATGAAAGTGTTTTTAAATTGATTTGGACAATTTAATTTTGATAATAATTTTTATATATTTAATTT
Organism: Littorina saxatilis; assembly: GCF_037325665.1. NCBI lineage: Eukaryota > Metazoa > Mollusca > Gastropoda > Littorinimorpha > Littorinidae > Littorina > Littorina saxatilis. Next base: position 24,277,524 of record NC_090254.1, read on the forward strand.
TCAGAGCTTGTTTTTAATCCAAATATAACATATTTATATGTTTTTGGAATCAGCAAATGATGGAGAATAAGATGAACGTAAATTTGGATCGTTTTATAAAAGAAATATTTTTTTTACAATTTTCAGATTTTTAATGACCAAAGTCATTAATTAATTTTTAAGCCACCAAGCTGAAATGCAATACCGAAGTCCGGGCTTTGTCGAACAATACTTGACCAAAATTTCAACCAATTTGGTTGAAAAATGAGGGCGTGACAGTGCCGCCTCAACTTTCACGAAAAGCCGGATATGACGTCATCAAAGACATTTATCAAAAAAATGAAAAAAACGTATGGGGATATCATACCCAGGAACTTTCATGTCAAATTTCATAAAGATCGGTCCAGTAGTTTGGTCTGAATCGCTCTACACGCACGCACACACACACACACACACACACATACACACACACATACACCACGACCCTCGTCTCGATTCCCCCCTCGATGTTAAAACATTTAGTCATAACTTGACTAAATGTAAAAAGCATTCTGACCTCAAGTAACTTTTACAATGTATGTCCGTGTATGTGCAAGTTTGAAGTCATGCCACATTCACTTGGAATAACCAACTAGGAAACATTTGAACGTATTTTGTAAATGTGAGCCATAAAATCAACTGAACCGGAAACTCATTATCTGCACAAAAGATACAGACCAGTTCATACAAATAAATTGTTTACAACCACGGCATGTTTTTTTCCCTAAAAAATCCTCAACATGCTGTGATCATTGGGACCACCATATGAACAAAACGGACAGAAATCAAACTACACCGAAAATATTCAAAAGAATATACACACGGTCCTTTTAAATCCACTGTCACGTGACGAATGACGTCTCTGTGGCGAGTGACGTCATCTGCCGTGTATTCCAGAAGCCGGCCGCCAAAGTTGTTCCCCTTAACAATGGCGCCGAATGTGAACGTGTAGACCTCAGCCTCTGAAGACAGTGTCAACACCACCTCAGGCGAGTTTTTGTCCAAAGACATCACATCGTAATTGAAGTCTCCATTGAGAGGTCCGAACACCGGACAACCCCAAGACGAGTTGAGATTGGGTGTGACGCCATCAACGTGACCTATGATGTCATATGTCATAGTGCGACTGGTAAGGGGCCAAAGGTGAATGGGCGAGTGGTAGAATTCGTCATCGTGAAGAACACAGGGCGGATCGACTTGAGCTGCAATTGCGCGGAACAAATCAGAAATCTTCCATAACTTTTTTTCGATTGACAATAGACAAATTCCAAAAATAATTCTTTTGCGTTTCTTTGGGTTGTAAAAGAGGGAATACCCTTGCTTTTAGTAAGACAAACATTCTACGGGACAGTCACTAGCGAGGGGTGTGTCTGAAACACGTGGACAAGGAGCACGTGTGGATTATGTGTCTCACTTCTTCTTCTTCTTCTGCGTTCGTGGGCTGAAACTCCCACGTACACTCGTGTTTTTTGCACGAGTGGAATTTTACGTGTATGACCGTTTTTTCCCCGCCATTAAGGCAGCCATACGCCGCTTTCGGAGGAGTGTGTCTCACTAAAAGCAAGGGTATTCACTCTTTCACAACCCATACAAACGCGACAGAGTTATTTTTGAACATCGCCTTGTGAGGCAGTGAGAGCTCTAAGTAGAGTGTTTGGAACAGATTATAACACAGGCATCGACAAATGCTAATAAAGAATACTGTGTATGTCTAACTGCACAGTTTCAGTACATCTGATTATATACTATTTTTTACAGTACCACGAAAGCATTATCATGTAACTAATAAACGTGAACTTTTTCCTGTGCGCTGCTTCAACTAACACTGAATGTTATCCTTGATAACACCGGTGATCTGCCCATTTAACTTTAGGCTTCTTCAGAACAATGGTGACTGCGCGTGACAGCGAGAAATAAAACACCAAAAATACTCTATATAAAACCCTTCATGTGTTTAACGCAGACGATACGAATAACAAAGCACGACGTTTTGACCACTGGGGGACTTCCTCGGGAACAAAATTCAGAGAAAAAAAAAGAAGAACAGAAAAAAGAACTACAAATCAACTGATTAGGCTTAATTGATGTGAATCTGTTTTACTCACCCAGCCTGTCCTCCCATTCGCTTTCCTTACAGCTGCCCTCATAGTCCCCTTTGTCTTTTTTCGTCAGAAACTGTCTGTAGACCGCAAGGCACGACACCTTGCCCAAGTAAGGCTCGGGCACCTTCTTGTCGGGCCAGTGGACACTGCTTGCCCCTCCAAGGGTCAGCTTGCCCGGAGTAGACAAACCATTTCTGACCATTGTCGGCACGACCCTCTTTGTCTCCTTGTCGTGTACAACCAGGATAACCTGCGATGGAACTGGTACTGTATTGCAGTCAAGCTGTGAATCTTACACAGGGCGCTATTTAAAGATCTGACAAACAAAGGGAAGTAAACACTCTAAATGCTTGTTATTCTCTCAGATGCCAGGAGACGGGTTCCGCATAACTCCAACTTATTCTATAACACAACAATGTCGTGTGCATTTAGAGCGCTTACTTCCCAGATTCTGTGATTGGTCAGACTGTTCAAACTTCGTAACAATTGCCGTTTGTCAATTATACAATCATTCGCTACCATTTGAAACTTCCAGATCATCAATGGGGGATTGACGCCCAAACAAGGAACACATTTGATGGTTTGTTGTTGCTGTTATTCTTGTTGATGTTGTTGTTGTTGTTGTTGTTGTTGTTGTTGTTGTTGTTGTTGTTGTTGTTGTTTAAAGTCCCTTCAACCAAGATATGACTATGCGGGACCGAAGCAAATTTGAAGCCCGACGTGGTGCAACGACGCAGTGCTTCAAGTAGGCTTTAATATGGCGTCACTCTCCCCCCCCCCCCCCCCCGTGTGTGTCTGTGAGTTTGTGTGTCTGGGTGTTTGTATGTCTGTGTGTTTATGTGTGTGTGTGTGTGTGTGTGTGTACGTGTGTGTGTATGTGTGTGTGTGTGTGTGTACGTGTGTGTGTGTGTGTTTATGTGTCAGTGTGTTTGTTTAAGAGAGAGAGAGAGAGAGAGAGGGAGAGAGAGAGAGAGAGGGAGAGAGAGAGAGAGAGAGAGAGAGAGAAAGAGAGAGGGAGAGAAAGGGAGAGAGAGAGAGAAAGAGAGAGAGAGAGAGAGAGAAAGAGAGAGAGAGAGAGAGAGGGAGAGAGAGAGAGAGAGAGAGAGAGAGAGAGAGAGAGAGAGAGAGAGAGAGAGAGAGCGTTGACCCGTCCTGACCTGGCCAATTGCACTGTTCCATGACAATGCCATCCACTTCCATTCTTTTACTTTGAATTTCTCCTCAGATGTCACGTTTGCGACAAGCTCTTTCCCATCGTCTCTGAATTCAACTCTCAGATAGCCTGATGACAGGAAGGAGAAAACGTTAAAGGTTAATAATGTCAACAATTGATGCAGCTAATTTGTTCAAAACCAGTCAACCACCACCAATCCATGCACTCCATTCCAGAGTGCAACGGCTGATATTAGAGTAAGCCCCCTGCACAAACGTCATCGGCAGAAGGAACCTCGCATAAATAATACCTGGGTATTTTGATTCAAAAACAATTTGGTTTATGTTTGATCTCACCCAAAAATCGATTAAAGAGTGTTGGACGTTGACAATAAGCAGCATTCGCAGAGTTTTGCCTGGCAGCCTCAAATTCATGGTGAAGGCTGGAAGACAGACAGACATCCGAGGACCTAAATTTCACCTTCCGTTAGTGCAACAGCACAATGGAAACCTGAATAAAGCACAACATTAAACACATTTCGGAAACAGAATGGACTCACCCCCAGTAAGGTAGATCACAAACTCAGTGATGTCACCCGCAGACCCAGTGTCTGCTGCATACTCCATGACCACGGCGTCTTCAGTGTAGGTCCAGATGTACAGCGCCACAGAGAAACTGGACAACTCGTCAGATACTCTTACCTAATTCAGAGGCAGAATAACAAACGTATGGTAAGTGATCATACTTGCAGTGGCAAGCTCGATAGGACACAAACGACAGTGTGTGTAAGCTCAAATAAAAGGTGAGGACTTATGATCAAATCACGTTCAGTCAAGTCAACTGCACTGTCTCAAAACGCGAGTATTTCAAAGGGTGTAACAAACAAACACAAATATATTTATACAAACATGTAAGAGGGCGGGAGAGAGGGGGGGGGGGAGAGAACCTCCTGTACTTTGATGCAGAAAACAGAAAAACTATGCAACTTGGTGGTACAGTTCAAAATGGACACCAAACTCCAAAATCTACTTAGTAATACCTTCTTAAAAGTGTTACAGAGTAATTATCTCGGATACAAACATTGTCACAAAATGCAAACAAAGAAAACAAAACACAAGGATTATGACAATCATTCCTTTTCTAACAAGCCAACAGCATTATTAGAAGAAAGGTCTTGCTTTCATACATCCTCCCTCTACTACCCCCCCCCCCCCCCCTCCTGGATGGGAAATAATGAATCACACACATTTTGTCTTGAAAAAGTAGTTTACTAATACTCTCCACAGCGAAGAGAAGAGGTTCTAGATATTATGAAAACGTGAAGCTGAAAATTATTTATAGTGTTCATGCGCGTTAAAAAGCACACAAAAAAGAAGAAACAAGTCGAGTAAGGCGAAAATACAACATTTAGTCAAGCTGTCGAACTCACAGAATGAAACTGAACGCAATGCAATTTTTCAGCAAGACCGTATACTCGTACATCGTCAGTCCACCGCTCGTGGCAAAGGCAGTGAAATTGACAAGAAGAGCGGGGTCAGTAGTTGCGCTGAGAAGGATAGCACGCTTTTCTGTACCTCTCTTCGTTTTAACTTTCTGAGCGTGTTTTTAATCCAAACATATCATATCTATATATTTTTGGAATCAGGAACCGACAAGAAATAAGATGAAAGTGTTTTTAAATTGATTTCAAAAATTTAATTTTGATAATAATTTTTATATTTTAAATTTTCAGAGCTTGTTTTTAATCCAAATATAACATATTTATATGTTTTTGGAATCAGAAAATGATGAAGAATACGATGAACGTAAATTTGGATCGTTTTATGAAATTTTTATTTTTACAATTTTCAGATTTTTAATGACCAAAGTCGTTAATTAATTTTTAAGCCACCAAGCTGAAATGCAATACCGAAGTCCGGCCTTTGTCGAAGATTGCTTGGCCAAAATGTCAATCAATTTGATTGAAAAATGAGGGTGTGACAGTGCCGCCTCAACTTTTACAAAAAGCCGGATATGACGTCATCAAAGGTATTTATCGAAAAAAAGAAAAAAACATCCGGGGATATCATTCCCAGGAACTCTCATGTAAAATTTCATAAAGATCGGTCCAGTAGTTTGGTCTGAATCGCTCTACACACACACACACGCACAGACACACACACACACATACGTACACCACGTCCCTCGTCTCGATTCCCCCTCTATGTTAACACATTTAGTCAAAACTTGACTAAATGTAAAAAAGATCAGGCAACAAAATATTCAGGATTTGAAAGCACATAAACGTTTTATAAACTAACCTTTCTTGTTTTTTGATTCTTTAAAAATATATTAGTGAATCACCTGCACTTGATTTTCTGGTGATCCGTCCATGATCCAAGTAGAGGGGTAGAATTTTTCATCCTTATGTAGCTCAGGGCACGTGCTATTGTCCGCCGGCTGCAGAGTGTAGTTCAAGGTCATGACGTCATAACCCAGAGACAGTTCAGAGAGGGGCCATAAGTGAAGAGGTTTGCCGTCGAAGAGGGGGCACTCTCGTACAACTAAACAACAAATTTACAAGCGCTCATGAGGAGTGTTTCGCGCACGTGGTGTAAAAGACAGAATAAGGGCCCTCCGAATTATGGTCGTTGTCTGATGTTAACGTACGCGAAACAAGAATGTTTTGATTTACGCCGGTCAAGTCATAAATTACTTCGACGGACGCCATTGCCCATAGGGTGTGTGTGTGTGTGTTTGTGTGTGTGTGTGTGTGTGTGTGTGTGTGTGTGTGTGTGTGTGTGTGTGTGTGTGTGTGTGTGTGTGTGTGTGTGTTTGTACAGCGGAAATTAAGCACAGTACAAAAGATGGTATCAAGCGTTTTTAAAGAAAGTTTTTATTAAGCAAGGGTGCTAGTCGTGTTGCTGGTCACTTGACTGCATGGGCCCCTTACCTAAACTTGAAGTAGCAACGTGCTTGTCAAATAACGGACCTTGGGCCGAAGCATTCACGTCAACATTTTAATCACGACTATCAGCTCTGAATAAAGACACTGGCGAAAGGTACCTTCTTTTCAAGGTAATTTAAACTATCATAGCTTCCATGACCGAGCTAGGCTTTCTAACGGATATAATCTCTTTTTACATTTAGTCAAGTTTTGAAAAGATACAAAAAAGGCTGCTTCTTGTCCAGAGGGAGAAAGGTTTGCTGAATTACTTTTGCCCACCCAGTAAATCAATTCACCAAAAGAGTTCCTACTCTACACAGAAAGCAGTAAGTCTGTAGATGGTTGTTAATTATGCGTCTTAATGTAAGGATGCTCTAATACCACGGGTGGCCCAGTGGTAAGGCGTCCGCCCCATGATCGGGAGGTCGTGGGTTTGAACCCCGGCCGGGTCATACCTAAGACTTTAAAATTGGCAATCTAGTGGCTGCTCCGCCTGGCGTCTGGCATTATGGGGTTAGTGCTAGGACTGGTTGGTCCGGTGTCAGAATAATGTGACTGGGTGAGACATGAAGCCTGTGCTGCGACTTCTGTCTTGTGTGTGGCGCACGTTATATGTCAAAGCAGCACCGCCCTGATATGGCCCTTCGTGGTCGGCTGGGCGTTAAGCAAGCAAACAAACAAACAAAACCTGAACGAATCTGCATTCAATTCAATTCAATTCAATAAAACTGTATTGTCTGAGTGTAACAAAGAGGATTTTTTCTTTTGACTCGTGTATAACATCAAGTAAAACAACACTCTCATTGATTTACAAGATAGTGTATGCGCGGGAAAGAAGACATTTTAAGCGGATATTTCTACAACGTACATAAACATTTTACCTGGTGTGTGAATCCATGGTTCTTCGCAGCTGTGCTCGTAGTGACTTTTGTCCCCTTCTGCCAGAACTTGATCGTAGATAGCAAGGCACGAGATCCTACCCAAGTAAGGCTGGGCCATGTTGTTGGCGGGCAAGTTGACACTGCTTGCCCCTCCCACAGTCAGCTTGCCCGGAACAGCCAAGCAATGTCTGGTCGTCGCTGGGTTTGATCTCGCCTCTTCGCCGTTCACGATAACCGTAATCTAGCGTTGGAAATACGGAATTAGTATTCATCGTACCTCCCTTTTATAACCTTTTTACATTTAGTCAAGTTTTGACTAAATTTTTTAACGTAGAGGGGGGAATCGAGACGAGGGTCGTGGTGTATGTGCGTGTGTGTGTGTGTGTGTGTGTGTCTGTGTGTGTGTGTGTGTGTGTGTAGAGCGATTCAGACTAAACTACCGGACCGATCTTTATGAAATTTGACATGAGAGTTCCTGGGTATAATATCCCCATACGTTTTTTTCATTTTTTTGATAAATGTCTTTGATGACGTCATATCCGGCTTTTCGTGAAAGTTGAGGCGGCACTGTCACACCCTCATTTTTCAACCAAATTGGTTGAATTTTGGCCAAGTAATCTTCGACGAAGCCCGGACTTCGGTATTGCATTTCAGCTTGGTGGCTTAAAAATTAATTAATGACTTTGGTCATTAAAAATCTGAAAATTGTAAAAAACATATTTTCTGTATAAAACGATTCAAATTTACGTTCATCTTATTTTCCATTATTTGCTGATTCCAAAAACATATAAATATGTTATATTTGAATTAAAAACAAGCTCTGAAAATTAAATATATAAAAATTATTATCAAAATTAATTTGTCGAAATCAATTTAAAAACACTTTCATCTTATTCCTTGTCGGTTCCTGATTCCAAAAACATATAGATATGATATGTTTGGATTAAAAACACGCTCAGAAAGTTAAAACGAAGAGAGGTACAGAAAAGCGTGCTATCATTCTCATCGCAACTACTACCCCGCTCTTCTTGTCAATTTCACTGCCTTTGCCGTGAGCAGTGGACTGACGATAAGGAGGATAGGATAAGGATAAGATTTTATATAGTTCATGAGGGTAACCTCACAGAAATTCGGGCTGCTTTCTCCCTGGGGAAAGCGAGCTGCCATACAGTATACGGCGCTACCCTTTTTTTTTTCCTGCATGCGTGTATTCATGTTTCCAAGCCCTGAGACTAAATGCCGTGTGAGATGGAATTTTTTTTTACACTTTATTCCAAGTCACACGGGTATTTGATGGACATTTTTATCTATGCCTATACAATTTTGCCAGGAAAGACCCTTTTGTCAATCGTGGGATCTTTAACGTGCACACCCCAATGTAGTGTACACGAAGGGACCTCGGTTTTTCGTCTCATCCGAAAGACTAGCACTTGAACCCACCACCTAGGTTAGGAAAGGGGGGAGAAAATTGCGGCCTGACCCAGGCCTGAACACGCAACCTCTCGCTTCCGAGCGCAAGTGCGTTACCACTCGGCCACCCAGTCCCTACGAGTATACGGTCTTGCTGCGTTGCATTGCGTTCAGTTTCATTCTGTGAGTTCGACAGCTACTTGACTAAATGTTGTATTTTCGCCTTACGCGACTTGTTTGTTTTTGTTGTTTACAGTTTTCGGTTCATTACCTTTGCATATTTACCTCCATGTGAAATGCCCTTCCCTTTTAAGACGTCGTGATTTTCCCAGATTTTGTTTAGGTCTTAAAAAAAGGTCTTCAATACTGCATTTTCTTATATGCAAAATTTCGTTAGAAATGGATCGTGCTAATTCAAACTGGACCTGGATCGTATGAAATTAAATTAAACAAGATGTGATCAAATAAGATACATCTAAGAGACAAGATTGGGGTTTTGTTTGAGAAACTAAGAACTAAATCCTTCAAAAAGTAAAACCAACAACAACAAAAACCCTTTTGTTTTGATGCCCTGCTGTCAAATGTGTAGAATACATTGATGAACTAATTTTCAAAATTCCGTTGACCATAAATGGGTTCCGAGTGATAAGCGTGTCCTCTGTAGACACTAGAATATTCCGTCTATCTTCTTTTAGTCGCAAACAGCACGGTCAGAGAGCCTTCTCCCACTCTGCAGCCGTTGCGTGGAACTCTCTTCCTTACTCTATCCGACAACAGGGCCGGACCAAGTTCGTTTGAGGGGGGGGGGGGGGGGGTTCCAACTGAAGGCAGGGGTCCAAAGTCCACATTATTTTTTCTCTGAGAGGTACATTGGATGGCCAGGGGGGGGGGGGGGGAGGGGGGTTCCGGAACCCCAGGAACCCCCCCCCCCCCCCAGATCCGGCCCTGGACACTGCCAAACTTTTTGTTCCTTCAAATCAAACCTTAAAACACACTTCTTCACACAGTATTTTGATTAATTTTTATTTCAATATGGTGCATTTTTGATCAGGTGTTTGCATGTTTGAATGTTTTGCCTGTGTTAGTATGCTTGCAGCTTGTTATTGATGTAGTGTTTCGTTGTTCACTTGCTGCTGCACATGCTTTTTTGCTTTGCTTTGTATGTATATGTATGTTTTTTTTCATTGTAAAGCGCTTAGAGAACGTAAAGCGCTCTATAAATCTCCCATATTATTATTATGTAAGTAAACAACGCACGAGAATTAAAACATTTTTCATAACGAATGACTGTCTGCGTTGGGTTTGGACATGAAAAATGTATTTATATCATTATAGTATGAGGAACTCCCAACATGAATTGTGCACTAAAACTCTGAAGACTCTTAAGTTTCTCATTTATTTCACTGCTACACCTTACCTTCACGCACTTACCTGGAAATAATTCAGGACCCATAATCGTTCATTCTTTAATTTCTCACCTGTCGACGTCCATAGTCCCAAGCAACGGTTACCCAGGTCCATTCTTCCGTAACGGTTTCACTGGAGCTGACGTTAGCAACAATGTCTTCGGTTTGGTTCTTAAATTCTGCCCTCAGTAAACCTGCATTCAAGAAATCAAACATATCAGTTTGAAAATACGAATCGCATGCAGCGACTACACCGCGTTACGGCCGGTGGGCTCGTTAGAAAATGATGATTTCTCTTGGTCCATTAGGATGTGTAAGATTCAATGCACGTCCACTGAAAATAAATCTACATTATATAAATACAGAACAAGAATAATACACGACCAAAAAAAAGTTTGATATCCTGTAGGTAACATTCATTACTTGCCTCCTTTGATGTACACGACGAATTCAGCAATTTCTCCATCCACGGCCCCGTCTGCGGTGTACTCAAACAGTACAGCATCATCGGTGTAGGTCAGGATGTACATCGATACAGTGAAACTGTACAGCTCGTCGGATACTCGAACCTTACAGTAACACAGATTTTGACAGTTGGGTGTTTTCAATACCTGTTTTGCGTGTTTTATGTGTGTGTGTATGTGTATGTGTGTGTGTGCGTGTGTGTGTGCGTGTGTGTGTGTGTGTGTGTGTGTGTGTGTGTGCGTGCGTGCGTGCGTGCGTGTGTGTGTGTGTGTTTGTGTGTGTGTGTTTGTTGGTGTGTGTGTGTGCGAGGGATGGTTTAAAGTGTTTTTTCCCTTATTTACTTCATTAGTGAGAAAACCAAATAATGCTCCCGGGAAAGGCAGTTGTATTGGGAGCAGCTGTAAAGTTTTAATCGCGATATCTTCCAATTTTTTTGGTTCTTAATCTGGTTTAAGTTTACCTTCATATACGGTTAATTCGCACACGTAATATCCAATGTTCTAATCAAAATTCAAAGCCGTAGCACAACGTAGGAAACCATACCTGAACTTTGTTATCACGAGATCCATCCAAAGACCAAGAAGGATAAGAATCAAATTCGCCGTCGACATGTAGATCAGGGCACGTGGTATTGTCCGGCGGTTGCGTGGTGTAGTTTAAGGTCATGATGTCATAGCCAAGTGACGCCTGTGTCAGGGGCCACAAGTGACGTGGCTCATTGTACGATGGCGGGTCGGTTGTGTACGGACAATCGGGTAGACCTGTTAAGTCAGTACAAGAGGCAAGGGAGTACAACTTATTTGCTAGTAGTGATTAAATGAGGTGAGGGAAGAGGCTTATCTCATACAAGTTACGAGACACAAGGCAACCACACATTTGTAACAAATGCATAACACAAGAATATGGAATGAAAGTTGAAAGAAGAATACACTTAGCTCATTGCATAACAGCCCTAGCATCAAAGCCGAAACGCAATGCAACGCCCGGCTACGTACGCTATATACCCAACACATGTACGACATAACTTAATAGTACAACACAGTCAAATGCAACACAGCTAAGTTCGACCCAACCCAGCTCAACCCTTCCCAAACACAGCGCAACCAGCGGAAACCCATCACAACACTCACAACACAACAAAACCGCTTAACCAAACTCTATTCAACGTAACCAGCACAAACCAAGCACACCATAATCAAGCCTAGCCAAATCCAACCCAACGACAGTTCCCAGCACAACACAACACATTCACACCACAGACCAATCAAAACCAACATTTTACCCGGTACAACACAACGCACCTGATATGTGGTAGGGTGCATCTTCAGAACAGGGCGAACTGTCATCGTCTAATTCTCTGTCATAGAAGGCGACACAGCTGACCCTACCCAAGAAGTAAGAATCGCCCGTCCATGACTCTCCTAGATGCAGTTTGCCAGGGTACTGGAAAACACAGGCAGTGCACATGGTTGAGAGCAAGCATGGTCAATTGAAGGCAAAAAGTAAAATACCGATTGTTTTCTTTGAAGATATTCTTTCTAAGACGTCATTTTGAACATGTTTTCTAACAAATTAGACCTCAGAAAGCCAAAGGAAATATTTCAGCGTGCAAATAGGAGAAATTACATTTGTACTGTCGTGATACTATCTTTTAAGTCAGTGAGTGTTCAAGTTTTGTCCTTTTGCTAGTGTGTGTGTGTGTGTGTGTGTGTGTGTGTGTGTGTACATGCGTGTGCGTGTCTATGTGTGTGCGTGTGTGTGTGTATACATGCGTGTGCGTGTCTATGTGTGTGCGTGCGTGCGTGAATGAGTGCGTGTGCGCGTGCGTGCGTGCGTGCCGGCGTGTGTGTATCTCTCTCTCTCTCTCTCTCTCTCTCTCTCTCTCTCTCTCTCTCTCTCTCTCTCTCTCTCTCTCTCTCTCTCTGTCTGTCTGGGTCTTTTTGTCCGTCCGTCTCTGCTACGTACTGTGTCCATTATTATCCATATGCATGCATAAGGGTCAATGCCCAAGCAGTTCAGACAGAAATTAACTCACCGCAAGGCCGTTTAGTCCAACATCCAAAAAAACTAGGTACTCATCCTTATCCTTGATCTTGACTTTCATGAATCTAGAATCTTTCAAGTCTATCCATATCATTAAATCCTTCCAGTCTGTCCACTTGAAGTCCAATGAGTGTGCAGTTTTGAGCGCATTGTCACTGTCACTGAGTGTAACTTGGACAAGAGTGTGCTCGTCGTTGTCAGGTCCTTGCGTCAACTCAGCTTTTACCCGAGACACCAAACCAGCCTGTGTTTCGTCATCAGCGCGATACTCGAAAATAACACCCGTAACAGAGTCAGGTTTCAAGGTTACAAAGAAGCTGACTTTTTCGATAAATTTTCCCTGTAGTCCGTTCAAAGTGATGCTAGCAACAGAACGAGCCGAGCCGTCGAAGAAGAATGCCTTATGATCGCCGTCGTCTTGTTCCGAGAGAAGAGGACAAGATTGAGTCAAGGCAGAAGTTTGTTGTGACGAGGATTTGACATCGTAGACAACACTTGTTTCCCCGAGTGGAAATAGCTGTACTGGCGACGGGTCTTCTCCGCTTTCTCCGCTTTCTCCGCTTTCTCCGCCCAGGCATGCATTCAGACACCATCCGAAAACGATCGCTGAAATAAGGAAGAAATGTAAAGTTCATAGGGGACATTTGGGCTGAGGTATGACGGCTTACTAGTGCCAAAACTTAGGGTTACCATTTTCACGTGAAAATGAATAATTAACAGTGTTAATTACTAATTTTCATTTTTGCCTCGTTTTCGGTCACAGTAGTCGGACTTTAAGAGTCCGCACTGAGAGGCTTCAACGTCCGGTAAACATCACTCTCACACTATTTCTGAAATATCTTTTAATAGAAGTCCTTATCGAGCAAGTTATCCGACGGGAAGATGCATGTCACAGTTTTCTGCAATAGCGTTGTTTTGGGTATCTTAGAAAAAAATAATCGACACCGAAAACTTTCGAACTGAAGCTGTTCGTAGCAGACGGACTTTTGATCGGCTGTGGTCTGACACTTTCACAGATGTCTTTCAATATGATTCCTTATTCGACAAGTTGTCGGGCAGACAGCCGTACCTCATATTTGTTTCCACTACGTCACCCATAAATTTGCTTTATAGTGTGTTAGTGAAGGACAATCAATCCGAAAATGTTCGAACCGAGAGAGGAAAAATGGCGGCCGGCCGGACATGTGCTGAAGGTCCGACCACGAGCAGACGGATCTCTTCTGTCGAGACTCACACACTTTCACAAATATCTTTCGATAGAATTCGTTATTCAACAAGTTGTCGGACAGACAGTTGTATGTCACGGTTATCTACACATGCGCTCAGCTCTTATTGATAATTTCAATCAATCAATATGAAGCTTATATAGCGCGTATTCCGTGGGTACAGTTCTAAGCGCTTGTCGAAGAGTTGTCAACACAGGACTAACAAAGAAACTAACATCTTCAGACGGACACGAACCCTATCACACACTAGCAAACCCTGGTAAACAAACAACTGTTTAACAACAATGTACACATCAATAGCTAGGTCCAAACAAAATAATATTAAGCACAAAGAAAACACCTCTCACAGAGCACAGCACAAGAATGTCTTTTGGGGCACAACACATCACGTCGAGCATGAAAGTCGCAGCCAGCTACGGGAAGAACTGAGTCTTCAACCTACTCTTGAACGCGTCAAGAGAGGGGCTCTGGCGAAGCTCAAGCGGCAGGGAGTTCCAGACGGAGGGGCCCGCGGAGGGAAATGCACGCTGACCAGCAGATGCGAGTTTCGAGCGAGGGATGTGGAGGCGGAGAGGGTCAGCAGCAGAACGAAGGGGACGGTCGGAGGGCTGGGTGTACAGGTCCAGGGAGGATTGAAGGTACTCGGGAGCAGAGTCGTTGAGACACTTGTAGACCAGAGTGGACAGTTTGTAGGAGATTCGGGTGTTGACAGGGATTTGCATCGGATTAAAGAACTATGGACCAGAAAAGTTTCGAATCGAAGGATGTTTCGCTCTGGCCGGTGTAACAGTCGCGCATGCGCATTGAGCCCCCACAGTCACGAGGCAAATGAAAATTTGTAATTAACGCGTGAAAATTACAAATTTTTAGTTTTGGCGCTAGTAAGCCGTCAGGAAGCGAGCCAAAACTGAAAATTAGACATTAACATTTGAAAATTAGTTATTAACACGTTTAAAATTAGTAATTTTCACGTCATAATTGTAATTTTCTCTTGAAAATTAGTAACTTTCACGGGTTAATTACTAATTTTTAGTTTTGGCTTTGCTTTTAGTAAGCCGTCATACTGAGGTGCACGAAGCGAAAGTGGGTGCCACGTACCCAAGTGGGTTGGAGGCAGCCGCGGGGTCTGATTGGTTGAAATCGCCACTTTTGCTTCGTGCACCTCATCCTTACACGTACTTTTTAATCTCATCAACCTCTTCAATCAATCAATCAATATGAGGCTTATATCGCGCGTATTCCGTGGGTACAGTTCTAAGCGCAGGGATTTATTTTTATTTTTTATTTTCATGCAATTTATATCGCGCACATATTCAAGGCGCAGGGATTTATTTATGCCGTGTGAGATGGAATTTATTTACACACTACATCACGCATTCACATCGGCCAGCAGATCGCAGCCATTTCGGCGCATATCCTACTTTTCACGGCCTATTATTCCAAGTCACACGGGTATTTTGGTGGACATTTTTATCTATGCCTATACAATTTTGCCAGGAAAGACCCTTTTGTCAATCGTGGGATCTTTAACGTGCACACCCCAATGTAGTGTACAACGAAGGGACCTCGGTTTTTCGTCTCATCCGAAAGATTAGCACTTGAACCCACCACCTAGGTTAGGAAAGGGGGGGGGGGGGGGGAGAAAATTGCTAACGCCCTGGCCCATGGTCGAACTCGCAACCTCTCGCTTCCGAGCGCAAGTGCGTTACCACTCGGCCACCCAGTCCCAGTTACCTCTTGCTATTAGTTCACTATACACAAGACTCTCCTCACATCACCTCACATCAAATGATGAGAAATCCTTCCCGGTGTGTGATAGGGTGGAGTGGAAGGGGGAAAATAGGCCAGGAAGCATAATATAATTGAGACGCCAAGACAGAGGTTGTGACAACGTGACTTTTATTTATTGCACCCCAGAAATAATGGGAGAGACGGTACTAACTCCCTACACAATAGGTAACTGAGGATACGCTTCACGCCTCACGGTCTTAAACCATCGGAGCGTGACACACTGACAAGGACCGATAACTTCACAAGTTACTACAGGGGGCGCTACGCTATCTATAACGTCACACAGGATGTGACGCGCCAGCAACACAGGCCACGCTATTACAAAACAAAGAACTAGGCTAGCGCGGGTAAAACTGGGTCTCAACGGCGAAACAACGACACTGACGCTATAACGCCACTAGGATAAAATAGCTACATACATACGTGCACACCATAGCATCATTCATACGATCATAACATATTATAGACAAGCAAAATTCAATGTAAACAAAAGAAACAGCATCTACTTACAATTCACTCCTCAATGAAGAACTAAGGCACACAAAAAAAAGTTGTATGTTTCTGGTCACCCGACCCTACCTAGTTTTTTCCCGCCGACCCTAGACTTTTTTTTATTGCATTTGTAAAAAAACAAAATTAAAAAAAGCGTCAAAACGAAAGTAACAGACGGCAGACGACACAAGGGGGATAACCCCGCATCCCTTTTGTCTCATTTGTTTTGTAATGTGTTGTCTTTCTCTTTGCATAGTAAGTCCAGTCTCTTTGCGTCACTGTATAGTTATTTTCTACCCTGACCAAAAAATAGAAATAAAAATAAAAATCCCTACCTACCTACCCTATTTTTTGTAGCCATGTTACCAGAAACATACAACTTTTTATTTTGGCCTGAACACACATGAAGTTACGGCGGGACTATTCAACATATGGCCGGTCTGAATTACTCACCTCGCTGATGATATGATAAATCAGCTATTAAACCACAGGTCAAAGATGATACTCGTAAAAAAGGGGGGGGGGGGGGGGGTTAACGTCCTCTCAGAAAATATTTCCATTTGGGACAAGAATTGGTGATACGCAAAGGAGCTGGTAAGGGTGAGCGAAGAGGGGAGGATGACGGGGTGGGCAGGAGTGGTGATGATAAAAGTTTGTTAAGAGGGGTAAGTTCTTCTTCTAGATAGTCTGATTTAATATGATTGGGTTTGGCACCCGTTGTCTCCAGAAGCATTGGGAGTAGGATGTTAAAAGTATACGTTTATTTTCCAAAAAGGTACTTTATAAAAAGTGATAAAATTTCAGAGCCACTTTATAAAATCAAGGGTTAAAAAAGGTGATTCAGATTTGTACAGAGAGAGCTTAAAAGCAGGTATATACAGCACATGGGCCTTTTTTCATTTCACTTGCAGTTTAAGAAAGCTATCTATGCCACAGTGACACACCGAATACATTCACACACACAGATATAGGGTATATGTAAAAAAAAAAAAAAAATACACAAAGTACTGACTTCTAAATATTGTTGCGTGTAAGATAGTTTGTCATATATTGACGAGTAATTACATACATCTAAAATAGTTTTGAGAGTAAAATAAATGTTCACCTAAGGAACGAACGTTTGGTAGGAGAAGTCATAGGTGTGAGTTTTTGTAAGGTAGAAATACGATTTGGTTGGGTCTTGGTATGCGGTGCTCGGCGTCCCACCCGCCAGAAGGGGTGAGGGGGGATGAGGGTGGAGGGGGGGAAAGGGGGCCCGTCTCTCCCGGTAAGTGGGTACCGGCGGAACGCGCACACCAGACAAGAGTAGTTGGGGTATAGTGTGGAGGGTCGTATTAGGTGTGCGGTGCACAGCAACCGTCCCGCCAGGTGGAGCAGGGAAGGGAAAGGGGGGGGGGATGGGGAATGGCCCTTCGCTCCCGGCGGGGGGTGCTGGCGGGCGCGCACACCCAATAGTAGTTGGGGTGTGGTAGAGAGTGTTGAGGTATGGTAGGTATGACGTCTCAAGACACGAACCCCCTTCCTTCTGGGGTGGGGGTGGAGTGGGGGAGGTGGGGGACAGGGACGCGTACCCACTGTACGCACAGGGAGGTGGGGGGAAGGACCAGTCTAGGATTTTGTTTATTTTGTTTAGCGGCTCTGTAAAAAAATTTAGCCCGTCCGCTTTGTTAGGCTGGGGTGAAGGTCGGGGGCTGTGGTTTTATTTTTAGACGCGCAGACTCGCGTTGGTCAGATAAATTTACCAGTCTTTAAAATTTGGTGGAGTGCCGAACGCAGGCAAGCTCGGCGGCGCCGTTGACCAATGGCAGCCTTCGGCACAAAGGCCGAGTGTTTCAATGTAAACAGCGAGGGTGCAGTTTTAGAAGCAACATGGAGTGATAAATCAGTTTTGCAAAGAACGATACATGATCTAGGCCAAGTTTGTCATCGGGGTTAAAAAATTGAACTGGCGTTAGGTTAAATGTGTCCATGTAGTCATACAGTGTTGAAAATCGTGTTTTGTTTGTATCACACTTGACAAAAATGTGTTCCAGGGTTATCTGACTGCCGCACTCACAGTTTTTTTTAAACACAGTGCAATTTAGGCCTTTGGTGCGGGCCCTTCTTAGAATGCGTAACAGCGCAGGGGGAAGTATGGGGAAGAGGCCACCTTTGATGAATTTCATGGGGTCCTTGATATATTTACATTTAAGTTTGGTATACAAAAGTGAGTTTACAAAGCTGTAGTACTCTGAAATGGAAAAGCCTATGTTAATTTCTGTATTGGTAGAAAGGGCTGCCTTTTTAGCTGCGGTATCTGCTAGGTCGTTGCCTCTTAAGTTAGTATGCGAGGGTATCCACATCAAGTCTAGGGCTGTGCCCTGTGAAATAACTTGGTGACATAGGAATAAAATCTCTTGTTGCATATTTGCTCTATTTTTGGTCCCATTTTCCAGGGCTTCTAGGGAGGATTTAGAGTCAGTGCAGATTACCACGCCTGTGGGGGAGACAGGCATATCATTGATAAATGAAACTGCCATGTCTGAGAATAGCATACATTTCTGCTGAGAAGATTGAGATGCCTTTGTTTAGTTTAAAACGCTTTTCGATTTTAAGTTCTGGGATCACAAAGGCACAGCCCACACTCCCATCCGGCAACTTCGAGCCGTCTGTGTATATTTTTAAATAGTGGCTGTAGTCAGTCTCTGTTTCATTTTTCTTTTGCCAGTGTGGCTAGAAACAGCAGGTGATCTTTCTTCTTTAATTTGTGTTTACTCTTGGAGGTAATGTTTGGGGGTTCCAATAACTACGGAGGGTATTTGGGGGCCTGGATAATTTCTATGTCTTTAATCTGCTCGTTTAGGTTGTTGAGTAGGTTTTCTGCATAATGCTTGATGGGAAGGGTTTTCTCGTGAAGTTTGGGGGTGTATAAATTTGTATAAGCTTTGGTTTTATAAAAAAAAATGAATGGGTCGTTAATGGTCTGAGTTACACTGTTAGGGGCTCTTTGTTGTCTTATAAAATATTGGGTAGTTTGCAGTAGGCGTTCCTCATCGAGGGGGAGCCAACCCACTTCTCTGTAGGTGGCTTTTACAGAGGCCCAGCTTGGGATGTCTAGCGCTATTTTTAAGGCCTTTACTTCTGTAGTTTGCAGTTTTTTCAGTGTTTTTTTAGATGCGGCAAAAAAGGATTCTTGTCCGTATTCGAGACGCGAGCGGACAAGGGCTCTTACCACCATTGTTAGACTTTTTTGGCTGTTTGCCCACGGTTTATTTTTGAGGAATCTGATTACATTTATTGCCTTGGAGGCTTTTTGTATTAGGTTGTTGATGTGGGGGGTCCATGTTAGTTTGTCGTGGATGGTTACCCCTAGGAATTTTACCGTTGTGCTGGGTTTTATGTTTTGGTTATTTATTGTAATAGAACATATCTTTTTAAAGACCGTCTTTCTGGATACTACCATGAACACTGTTTTCTCTGGTGAGAGTTCGAAGCCGTTCTCTACCATATATTGACACAGGTTGTTGACTGCACTCTGATAGGACGTCATATCAACACCAGTTTTTCCTTGTTTACACGGTCTTTTAGAGTCTAGCAGTGCGAGGTCGTCTGCATAGAGCAGAACGGTGGCCCCGCCCACATTTACTGTATTTATGTCATATAACATGATAGAAAAAAGTGTCGGCGCGACAATTGAGCCCTGGGGCACGCCCATGTCTAAGACATGTTTCTCAGAGATGGCTGAGCCCACTTTAACGTTAATGGTTCTGTTTGAAATAAAAGCTTTGATAAAATGCAGGATACGGCCTGTGATACCCAGGTGTTGTAGTTTATCTAATAATTTTGCGTGCCACACGGTGTCAAAGGCTTTTTTACGTCGTAAAAGGTGCCTAGGAGAGTGTCTTTCTGGTGGGCTAATGTTTTTTTAATACGTTCTACAACGTTTACAATGTGGTCTTGGCACGAGCGGTTTTTACGAAATCCCGCCTGGCACGTTGGTATGAGGTTATTTTTTTCCAGGTAAAAGTCGAGTCTGTCTTTCACCAGTCGTTCGTAGATCTTGCCCAGGTGTGGGGTGAGGGCTATAGGCCGATAACTGTCGGGTAGGGATTTTGGTTTGTTAGGTTTTGGAATGCCAATCACTTGGGCTTCTTTCCAAGCCATAGGTATTTGCTGTTTCTCCCAGCAGTCATTATTCCCAGACCCGGAGGTCTGGGTTATGGGGAGGCATTTGCCTGTGTGAACGGTGACATTCCGGAACTAGTTTTAGCGCCATTTTGTTGTGAAATACGTCATCAGTTTGTGTACACAGAAAGTTGTGACATCCGTCACCCTATGGGAGGGGTGAAGGCAACATTGTTGTTCATCTGTAGAAAGTTGTGAAATCCGTCACCCTATGGGAGGTGTGAAGGCAAAATTGGTCATCACTGAGTTTTTGTAACACAGGAAGTTGTGAAATACAAAATTGTTCAACAAAAACATCAGAGATCGAATTGTGCAGGGTCAACCGCAACAAACTCAAACCGAGCCATGCATACTAATCTGTATTTGAGTGACTTATATACCGACATTTTTATTTCTTATTTTCAGCACAGGTGCAGGAAAAATCATGAACCAAAATGTTATTTATTTTCTAATTTAACATTTTTTTTACAAATGTGACCATGTTCTTTTAAACAAACAGTGACATTAAACATTGTTATGTTAAAAAAAAGAAAAAAGAAAAAAGCTTTTGCGCACAAATAGGAAAATACATTGTACATTTTACTAAACCGTGAGTTTCTGTGGCAAAGCCCGACCGAGGAAATTGCACTGGTTTTATTTTTAGATCAGTGGGAAATTTTCAAGAACAGACGCTTGCATTTGGATGTGTCCAATGATAGTAGGTTTGGTTGTGATCAATCAGAATAATGTAGGCAGGGATGTCGTTAGGCGTCGCCGGACATCGGACATAGATGAAAATCCCCAAATGTCCGATTCACATTGCCGCATGTCGGTCATTGTCCGATATGTACTCCATTCCTTCGGACAGCGCGATATTCATTAATTTTCATTTCAAGATACAAATCTTCTAAAACGCTCGTGTTCAGCTGACACTGAAGCTGTCAGTGCCGTGTGCGGATCTTTTCTTTTGTTGGGAATTCCCGAACCGTCTCGGTGCAGCGCACTGATCTAAACTGAATAGTGGATTATTTTTAGATCAGTGCATGCAACAGGAGTACGGGAGACAACTCCAACTGACTAAATTTGTCGTCTGCTTTTGTTTTCGATACGAGACGAAGCACTGACTTATGCCGCTGAAAAAAACTAAAGCCTGCAAAAGATCAGCATTAGATCAAACCGATCAACTTTTATCCAAATCATGCAGTTTGTAATCAAAGTAAGAGCTCTGAAGTTGTTCATGTTGATTTCTTTTTTGTGGTTTCTTTGAAAGTGAAACTAAACAAATACAACATTATACGCACACTGTGTTGAAGTATTTACTTTATTACCGTAAAGTACCTTGTAAGCGCCCAGTATCGAGTAAGCGCCCACCCCCCACTTTTAGTCCAAAACCGTGCATAGGGTATAGTACCTTGTAAGCGCCCACCCCCCACTTTACACCATTGAAATCAGGGGAAATAAAAATTCCGCACTTGATCTGCTAGTTTTGTGAATGATTTCCCTTTCTTGCAAACCCTATCAAACGCCTGCAAGTCCGATGATTACAAGATGCCGCGGATCAAATCGTACACCGTTGCATTTGAGCTGTCAGCTCTTGACTATTTGGATAATAACGCCAATGGAAATGTGTCGCAAACAGCAAGTGAGTTTGGGGTAGATAGAAAAAGGATATGAGAATGGCGAGAGAATCGCGATACCCTGTTACGTCACCAGGCCGGAAAGGAAAGAAGAAGCTCTCTCTCTCTCTCTCTGATCTCTCTCTCTCTCTCTCTCTCTCTCTCTGATTTCTCTCTCTCTCTCTGTGATCTCTCTCTCTGTGATCTCTCTCTCTGTGATCTCTCTCTCTCTCTGATCTCTCTCTCTGATCTCTCTCTCTGATCTCTCTCTCTGATCTCTCTCTCTGATCTCTCTCTCTGATCTCTCTCTCTCTCTCTCTCTCTCTCTCTCTCTCTTTCTGCCGAAAAGTCTTTGGCCAAGTAAAAATAATAGACTTCTGCCCATATCCAGAAGACGTAGGCCTACCCCTTGTTCAAGGGAAACAGAGACACAGTGCGGCCGACAGCGGCACCTCTGCAGACAAGAAAAGAATGCGACGACATTTGTCTCCCCAAGCTCTTCTAATGACAATACGAACATGAAAAACAATGGAAGATGAAAAAAAGAAAGAAGATATGATTACGAAGTGATCAAAGTTCACAATTCTTACTAAAAAACTGCTCGTGCATAGGGTGTAGTACCTAGTAAGCGCCCACCCCCTACTGACTTTGGGTCGGAATTGGTGTATAGGGGGGGTGGGCGCTTACAAGGTAGGCTACTTTACGGTATGTGTGTGTTCTACAGCGCCCGCGCGTGGGTGTGTGTGTGTGTGTGTGTGTTCGTGTGGGCGCATGACTTTGGGGTTCACATGGTTTGTTTGTTTGTTTCAGACCCACACCCATATACACACATTTCACATTTAAACCATTTGTCGGCCCCCTGTCGATATTTATCGACTAAGTTCCTTTGTGTTGCATTGTTGTGCAAGATGACTGAGTGTGTGCAAGAAACCACTTTGACCATTCACCTAAAAATTACATGAAGGAACGTCTGGGAACCTGCTGATTTGAATCAGCAAATTTTCTTGTAGAGTCGTAATAAGACATTTAAGAATGAGGGTGGGAAGTGACGGATCAGTGCATATGAAATGGGGTCAGCTCCCGTTGCTTTCTTTACTTTTTTGATCCGCTTAATGCAGTTAACTAATTCTTTTATCTTTAGGGCGCTGTTGATGACATTCTCATTATTTTCATTTAATTTCGGAAAGAGTTTTTCAGCGTCCGTACGAAACTTTAGTCTTTCATCAGGTAAGTATTTGGACTGGCTGGCCTTTGCAAAGACCTCTGCCAGCGCATTTGCCTTTTCTTTATTATTCTTTGTGAGAGTGTTATTTACAATGAGTGGTCGTTCTGGGACTTTATATTTATTTTGCATCTTTTTTACTTTGCTCCAAACGTTGCCTATATCTTTAGGATCTTGTACTGAGGTTAAGATGTACTTTTCCCAGTGATCTTTCTTTGCCTGGGCTAGGATTTTATTACTGTTTACTTGTGCCTCTTTCATTAGGTCCCAGTTTATAGTTGTCTCTTTTTTTGTTGATATAGCGATGTGTAGTATCGCTTTAACTTTGTTGCCTTATTACAATCTTCGTTCCACCAATCGTGGCCTTTAAACAGTTTTGGTTTATTACTATTTCTTGTAGTTGGTATACTGACCTTTGCGGCGTCTAACACCGTTTCTCTGAGGTTAGAATAAAACGTTTCAATGTCCTCAGAAAAGACGTCGTTCAGATCAACAGTGAGTTAAAGAGAGCCCAGTCTGCTTTCTTATAATTAAAAGCGCTGTTTAAGATAGGTTCTTCGGATTCGGTTCCGCCGTTAAAAATGGTTTGGAGAATAGGGAGGTGATCAGAGCCCAGGGTGTCTGGGAAAGTAGTCCACTCGGAGAGTGGTAGTAGTTCCAGGCCCTTCAATCAGGGGTGGGCTTATGATATGCTGGGTGATCTTAGAATAACCCTTTATAGCGGATGAGCGTATGATACGAAGAGCGGGGCACGAGGTGAGTGTCTGCAGAAAAAATGTAATAACTCCTAAAATACTAATTATCCTGCAACCATATTACAGTTGTCAAAACCCGAAATGTAGCGCTACTTATTCACGTTGCTCTTTTTACAAAAAAAATGCGTATCTATTGAATAACTATCCAAAACACAAGGCAGGTCGCTGATTTGTGGTCGGGTGCTCTTATGAAATACCCCCTGTGCGCTTATGATAGCTTGATTTTTCGGATCGGATGCGCTTATGACTGGTTTTTCGCTGCGCTGCCTAGTTTTTTGCTTGATGACCTGAATGATCTTAATTAAATGTTCTCATTTAACAGATCATGGATTATAGATGTTACCATTGTGGAGAAGGGTTCTCCATCTTCAAAGAAATCATAACCCACACAGTTGATAAACATGAAGCACATAAGCTTCGGTATTGTTTTGTTCAGCTTAACACGGAGACAGGCAAGCGGAGGCTATGCACAAAAGCATTCGATTTTTCACCAAAAGAGTGCGCTGAGAAAGGCTGCAAAATAGTTGTAACCGATCAAAACAAAATAATAGTGGATAAAATTCCAAATTCCATTGGGCTTACTCCAGCATCTCAGAATGGCAATCAAGAGGCTCAAGAGCCTACGCCAGTGTCTCAGAATGACGATAAACATCCCCAAGAGCACGCTCCTAGTGCGGTTAACTATTTTGTGAATAACCTTGCCGAAAAGGCTGGACAAATTCTGGCTGAAAACGGCTTGATAAGTGAATGGATTAGTTTTCATCAAATGATAATTCAAGGACATTTTCCCCTTGATAGTATTGCCTTTCGGTTATTTCTTGACGTTGTGAACTATTACGCCACTGGAGACACAAAAGAATGAGATACAGTAAAGAGTCCCTTCTGTTTTGGCACACAGGCTATCGCTTATTCCATGGCAGATTCATTCGCTTCATGAATGGAAGAGAAGCTGAAGAAGATAGAAAGCTGGCACAACATGGGGACAATCTTTTGACAAGTGCTGGAGCGGATACGCGTATTTGGATGACCTCCAATCCTGGGCACACTTGGATTTTAACCGATTGACTGTTTCTTTCTTCATGACAGACGATTTACGCAGGTCCTGTACTCTGGAGCTGAGGATTTTTACAACGGAGTGCAGGTCAGCAGGTTGCAAGTCCTTGTTTTTTACCTTTGCGATTTTCTCTTTGATAATGTGAAGTTCCTCCTCTTTTCTTGAAACGTTTTCGTTGTATGTCGGTGGGGTTTCACACCCCCAAAGATCTATGTCACCATGACAGGCTGTTAAAGAGGAATTTATCTTTTTTCCATCAAGGGCAACTTTGACCAGTTTCGATTTGGTGTTTTGAGAAAAGTGGTCCACACATTTATTTAGTATGCCGGGAGAAATTTTCGGCTTGATACTGGATTCTTTGGATAATCTCTGAAGGCTGGGTACAGCAACATTTATATTGTATGCTCTGTCAAAATCACATTTTTCACTTTTTGTCTTGGTTCTTTTCACTCCAGGTTCTTTCTCATAGATCTGTATCCACTCCAGGTTTGATCTCAGCTTCTGTCATATCCACTCGATCTACAGTAAAAATAGTGGGGTCTGGTTTCACTGGGCTGCCAGAGTCTGCTGTGTACGTAAAAGTCTCCGGCGATCACCCAGTGACAGGTGTCGTTTGTTAAGTCCTTTAGCCAGGCCGAGGTGTTTTCGTGAGGGCAGCCCCGGGGGTAGTATATATTTAAAATGTTTAACTTTTTTAGTGTTGGGACATTCACCTGAATTAGGCAGGAATAACTATGTTCGCTTGCTGTTACAGGGGAGGTTAGCGCTGAGAATTGTAGGCCTGTTTTAACGTATGTTGCTACCTGGGTGTTTTTCCTATCGGTCAAGTCGACTATGGGTGGGAAAAAGAACCCTGTGATCTCTGGCAGTTTGGAGAAGGGAACATGAAGTGATTGCAAAAGCAGGATGTCACTCTTTTGTTCTTTTAAAAAGTTCAGCAGTTGTGCTATATTAGTGTTAATAGATCTGCAGTTCCACTGTAGAATGTTTAGTCTATTGTTGTTGCCTAACTGGGCTGGGGTTGTATTATTTGACGCCATTGCGACGGAAAAAAGAAACAGGAAAGACAAACAGGTGGACGTTAATCTGTCTCTTCTCTCCATTAAAGGGTTAATTTTAGTTGGTGGATTTCTTTAGCAGTAAGGTCTTTTGATCCTGCCAGAGATCCCAGGGCGAGCATGGTATCGCTGGGTGAGATGGGGCCTAGGCTGGTGTTAGTGATGGTATTAAACATGCCTACTAGTGTGTCTATCAGTGACCCGGGGCTCTGTTTTTGTCTGGCCTCGACCATGCCGACCAGAGCGTGTTCCACGAAATCCAAGAGCGGTGTTTGTTCTGTAGGGGGGGGGGGGGGGGGGACTTTTTTAGTCTGGATTTTTATTAAAACTATATCGGCTAACTCTTTCTCTGCCTCTCGTTGGGCTGCCTTTGTTGATTCGATCATGCCTTCTTGCACTTTGGTCATAACTTTTGAAAATATTTCGTTGATCATTTCGTCTGGGTTAATGGTTTTTGGTTCGGTTTGTCCCTCGTTCAAGTCTAGCTCTTCGGTGGGAGGGTTATGCTTTTTTTTACCCAACTGGTTTTTGCGGAGAGCGGGGACGGGGTGTTTCTTAATGGTGGAGGTGGGGGCTATGTTTGCTGCATCACGCACAGCGTCTCTGCCACGCACAGCCGCTTTAGCATAGCCGGGCTGTGGAGTGGAGGTAAGCCTCGCCGGCTGCGCGCGCCAGAACCCGTCGCGTCGCTCAGCAGGGCCTGTCTCTGTTGTGTGTTTGTTAAGTTTTTCTTTTTCTTGTGTTACTTCGATTCGGGCTCGGTGCATGGCCTCTGAATATGGTATGTAGGTGGCCGAGCGGATTTTGTTTGCCCGCATGCGCAATCTGTATTCTTTGCACCCTTGATAGGAGGAAGAGTGACCCTCTTTGCAGTTTACACATGATCTTTCTTTGTCGCAGCCGTTTCCGTCGTGGCCGTGGGTGCTACACCTGCCGCACGTTGGTTTCTTTGCTCTGCAGTGAAACTTAAGGTGACCCAGTTTCTGACAGAAGGTGCAGCGCCGTACCGGGCAGGCGAAGGCCTCCACCCCATAAACCTCTCCCTCCAGCACCACACTCTCCGGCAGGACCGCGGCCCTAAATGTAATCCGCACGGCCTCTGAGGCCTTACCCTCTTTTGTTTTTAGTCTGCGGATCTGTCGGACGGTGGTCCCGCCTTTTTCGACCAGGCCCCCTCCATCAGTCCGAATCCGCACAGTAATGGTCATTTCTTTGAGGTCCTCGTCCGAGTGGAACAAGGGGACTCTTTTTATAACTCCCTCTGTTGTTACCTCTGGGGTAAAGGTTTTGATCTCAATGCTCCCTATTTCTGTCAGAGACAGGAGTTTTTTTTGTTGGGCATGTGAGACGCACCCCACCAGCACGCTTCATCCAGGGAGTTTGCGCACTGATAGGATGGGTCCCACTGCTAGTGTGAAGGTTTTTAGCCTGTTTAGACCCAGGCCGTGAAGTGTGGCAGGGCCTTTTTTAAGATCCTCGCATATCACTGGATACTCGAGAAAGACTGGTGGGGGGGGGGGGGGGGTGTGATGTTTCTGGGAACAAAGTTTTTTTTTGTACTTGTCAAAGGTTCTTGGGTTTTGTTTTTGTTTTTTGAGGGGAGGGTTATCTTCTGAAGTTGGGATTTTCTCTTTTATAGCGTCAACGACAGGTACCTCTGTCCCGGCCGTTTCGGACTGTGCTGGTAGATTTTGGACAAGGGTGGTTTTCCTTTTCTTGGATTTTTTTCTGTTTTTGACAAGAACGTACTCGTCCTTCTTTTCTTCTTCATCTACAGTATTTTCTTGGGTGATCTCATCTCCTGACTCGGTTGACATTGATCGGGAATGTGGCCTCTTACAGGGGGACCCCACCCCCGAACAGCTGGCCGACGGGGAAACCCTGAGTATTTCAGTCGAGTTTGTTCTGGAGTAATTTGTTTTTCAGTTTTGGGGCAGCCGACTCTGAGCCCCCAGGGGGCACAGACCCGTCCTCACCAGTCTCTAGACTGGTATCAGTAAGGTTTGGCATGTTGAACAAGTTGGGCGGGGGAGGGAGGTGGGCGCTCAGGTTCCACTCCTCCTCTCTTAATCCGGAGGAATTCAGGGGTAGGTCTGCTAGATAGCTACAGCTAAAGACACTATCCTCCCACTCATTCATTCAGGACACTCACATACAGGCGGACGTGGTCCTATATAAACAAAAGGCAGTCAGTAGCAATGAGCGTGAGAGTGTGCACTGATGAGTGCAACTGTTTGTAAAAATATATCGGCCAGTACAGCACCAGGGCTATTTGTTTGTTGGCTAAAGCACCAGGGCTATCTGTTTGCCTGCAAAAGCACGAGGGCTAAAAAAAAAAACTAAAAAAAAACCACCGGTTTAGCAACTCAGGACTAAAAGGCGCGGTAAAAGCAGAGCAAGGACAGCTCACGACTTAAAAGAAATAAAAATTAACAACAACGAAGAAACAGTAAGAAACCAACGAGCACAGGTGGTCTAAAAAAAAAAAATCAGCATCAAGGGCTATGCTTACCACTGGGCATGGGGTCCTGATTTGGCCTATTATGGTCCGCTGGACCCGAAAAGCAACAGCTAACTAACTAACTAACTAACCACTGGGCATAGAAATAAAAGAAATAAAAGGGCCTCAGCAACGAGGCGCGGAAATAAAAGTGACCAGAGTTAAATCAAGCCCCCGGTTAAGGTCAAAAGAAAGTCACCGGAGCGTTGAGCGGAACAAAGCAAACAAAGTGCCCAAGCATAAACATAAGCAAACAGCGGCCAAAAAGGCAAAGTGAACAGCACAAACCGTAGCAGGCCAAGTAGTAAAATCAGGTAGTTAAAAGTCAGGAGTAAGCACGAAGGGTTGAGCGTTTGTGGCGTGAGAGCAAAACAAAACGAAGCAACCTCAGCAGAATAAACGCAGTAGAGAAGCAAGCAATGTAAGGCAGACCGCTCACCCAGCACAACACCGCACAACGATCTAAATATAGGTCCCTGGCACAGACACAAGCAGGGGCGGACGAGGGGGGGGTTTCAGGGGTTTCCGGAAACCCCCCCCCAGCCAAATTTTTTTTTTTTAAATGGTGTTTTTTTGGGGTATTAATCAGTGACAAAATCTGCTGCCTGAAACTGGTAATGATCATCCTCAAAATGCACCAGATTGCACCATTTTGCATCCTTTTTTACAAAATTTTCCGGGGGGGCATGCCCCCGGACCCCCCTAGCAAGCTAGGCGCTTTGCGCCGTCGGCTCGGCGCTTCGCGCCTTCACACCCATATCTTCACAATATACTTTTGGAAACCCCCCCCATAAAATGAACTGATCCGCCCCTGACAAGGCACAAGACACGTAGAAATGTGAGCGATGTGACTCGATGTGAGAGCAAGTTGACAAATGCGACCTCTCTCAAGCTCGTCTGGTGAATGAGTGAAATCCACAGCACAGGCTATCTGTATTTTAAAAGATGTCACACCAACACAAAGAACTGTTTCAAATAGAACACCGGCCTCAAGGCTTAAGCACACAGGCCGATCCACACACAGCGAAATCTCCGGTCAGACTGACCGAACTCGCACTGTCGGGGGTGAATGCGTACACAACCATTATTTTCTCGTGTTACACCGGCGTTGTTACATTTTGTGACGTATTTTAGTATCTGACGGCGTCGTCTGACTGCATCATTACAACACGAAATAAGTTGTGTGTTTTTTTAGTCCGTTATCTTATCGTAAAGCCTGTCGTCTCTTTTTTTGCCGAATACAACATGTTCATATTCGCAAGGATATTCGGCAAAAAAAGAGACGAATGGACAGGAAAAAATATTGAAAATTCGAAGCCTTACCGATCATTGCGAATGCATACAAATCCATATACGAATGTCTTGCTGATGTATTACGAACGTTGCGAGTGGCCTTGCGAGTGTTGCGAGTGCTTACAAACATTTTACCAATAAAGCGATTATGCAATTCGCATTGTTCGTAATAGGGGAAAGGCTCCTAATATGGACCGGCTCCTAATATGGACCACCTCCTGTTCTGACAAATTAACGGCACTAGACCGCTCAAAACAATTTCATTCGCTTTATTCACCTTCTCTGGATAAGTTGCACATGTCAAAACAGTTGCAGAAACACAAACCTCAAAACCGTTAGGCTTTTTCGCTTTTTGTCACTTTTGGCAGCGTTCACTCTAAATTTGACGCCTAAAACGGACTCGTTTCTGTCCACAGCCAAAGCTTTCATAACACCAAAATGGCCATATATGACAAATAAGACAGTATTTGTTACATTTTAACAGTGTGTACCCCGAGTTTCTACTGCAAACAAAAAATAATAGAAAAACCTCAAAGTATGTGTAAGTCCCCTAGTATGGACCACCTTCAACAAATCGAAGAAAATAAAAACTAAAGGCAATTTCAATTAATTCATTAAGAAGCTTGCTCAAAATAACCTATAACTAGCCCTCGAGATTTCACAAAAATATAACAAATAGTGGTTTTTTTTGTGGAAGTTGATATCCGAATCCGAATATAACATATTTATATGTTTTTGGAATCAGCAAATGATGGAGAATAAGATAAACGTAAATTTGGATCGTTTTATAAATTTTTTTTTTTTTTTACAATTTTCAGATTTTTAATGACCAAAGTCATTAATTAATTTTTAAGCCACCAAGCTGAAATGTAATACCGAACCCCGGGCTTCGTCGAAGAGTACTTGACCAAAATTTCAACCAATTTGGTTCAAAAATGAGGGCGTGACAGTGCCGCCTCAACTTTCACGAAAAGCCGGATATGACGTCATCAAAGACATTTATCAAAAAAATGAAAAAAACGTTCGGGGATTTCATACCCAGGAACTCTCATGTCAAATTTCATAAAGATCGGTCCAGTAGTTTAGTCTGAATCGCTCTACACACACACACAGACACACACACACACACACGCACACACACACACACACACGCACATACACCACGACCCTCGTTTCGATTCCCCCTCGATGTTAAAATATTTAGTCAAAACTTGACTAAATATAAAAAAGTTAATGGAAATTCAAATACCTCTGATTTCTTTGTCTAAAAGAAGTTTAAGTCCGTTTGGTAACATTCCAGATATAAGTCTTGTTTTGTCAAAAGTAATCCACTTATTTATCAACCTACCTGACCAAGGAGAAGAGTCTATTCCCAGGCTATACAAGTTATTACTTTCTTATGTGAGGTGGCAATCCAGACGTAGTTAAGGCGGCCTAAATGTGTGAACCATATAAAACTGGAGGCGCCAAATTGGTGCATTTATTAATTTTTCTTTCAGCACTGAATTTAACCCGGTTAAAAAGGTTGTTGTTTTAAGTGAACTGGAAAGAAATG
Source organism: Littorina saxatilis (assembly GCF_037325665.1). Classification (NCBI taxonomy): domain Eukaryota; kingdom Metazoa; phylum Mollusca; class Gastropoda; order Littorinimorpha; family Littorinidae; genus Littorina; species Littorina saxatilis. Next base: position 24,308,633 of record NC_090254.1, read on the forward strand.
AAAAACTCTTATATTGATTATACCCCTTGATGCATAATGTTTAAGGATATGGAGGTGAATTTGCGAATTGTTTTCAAAGTTAAAAAACAAAGGAATACTGTACTCACCGATACAAGAATTGTTTTCATACAAAGAGTTCCTTACTGTGCTTAAAAATCGTACCAAATGAACAAACAGTCAAGAAAAGTGCAGCTTATCATATTTGAACTTATCAAAAAACAAGTCGCGTAAGGCGAAAATACAATATTTAGTCAAGTAGCTGTCGAACTCACAGAATAAAACTGAACGCAATGCCATTTTTCAGCAAGACCGT
>NC_090254.1:24311445-24353945 GCF_037325665.1 Littorina saxatilis
TGACACTGTTTCTTTGAGTCGATTGTACACAGCTATTTCAATGCACCAACAAACCACTCGACTACACTGTTACTCAGAAAACAACGTTTCAACAATTGTTCCCCTGAAACTTGCTTTATGGTGATTGTTTTCCAATGTGACGTGCAACTTTTCAATGAAAGCTTGGAGCTCCGGAACGGGGCTTTCTGTAATAGCCTCCAGTACTTTGTCTTTGAGTATGGGATAACAATTGCGCTTTTTGTGCTTACAGACGAGTGTGTGAGTGTGTGTGTGTGTGTGTGTGTGTGTGTGTGTGTGTGTGTGTGTGTGTGTGTGTATGTGTGTGTATGAAAGATTTATTGATTGCTTTTACCAAAGAAAAGAAGAATTAAGTTAATTGCACCAAAACCTAACCCCAGTCAAGATGTTTTTCACAAACATCCTTACATGTACCCACAAAGATACGCACGCAAGCACACACACACAAGCAAGCGCGCACACACACACACACACACACACACACACACACACACACACACACACACACACACACACACACACACACACACACGTGCCCTTAACAAACACAAGGAGAGAAAGTCATGTGTTTTAGACAGAGATGTGATTTCTTTTTATTTTCATGCCCCTTCATGCTGTATCGGTTAAAGATTTTGCAACAAAAAAAGTAACCGTCAAATCAAATTCTACAGCAATAAATCTTTGAAGGAAAGAAAAAAATCAGCTTGTCCCTGTCTGAACTAATAACAAATCGTCACATAAGGTCAAACGTTTTGCTGCGTGTTTGGTATTTGATTAGTTCCAATTATATATATCGATTAAATGAACAAATTCAACCGCCTAAAAAACATCATGAAAAAACAAGCAAGAAACAGAAAGCGGTTCATAACTTTATTCTTCATAATGTGCTTCATGAAAATCAACTTCCCTGTTTGTGACCACCTACCACCCTTTCATCTGACATGACCCTTAACAAACATATATCTTTAGTCTGTAGAGCAGCTTATTTTGAGCTTCGTAAGATCAGCACCATTCGCCACACACTCTCCTCTCAAACAACTAACACTCTTGTCTGTGCCTTTGTTCTTTCTAAACTTGACTACTGCAACTCTCTTCTCTCTGGCTGTCCTCTGTACCTCCTGCATAAACTACAAAAAGTCCAAAACTCGGCAGCACGCCTCATTCTCAAAGCACGAAAACGAGATCACGCAACACCACTTCCTCACACACTGCACTGGTTACCTATTCAAGCCCGCATTGACTACAAACTGTCTACCCTCTGCTTTAACTTCTTTTCTGGTTCGTCTCCTGCTTACTTCTCTGAACTCCTCACCGTCTATTCTCCAGCAAGACAACTCCGTGCCTCTTCTGACTGTCGCATCCTTACCATTCCACACACCAAAACCAAAACATACGGACAACGCACTTTTACTTTCTGCGCACCCACACAATGGAATTCTCTCCCCTTTCACATCCGCCACTCTCAGTCACCCCAAGCATTCAAACGAGCACTTAAAACGCACCTCTTCAGGAAATACAACCCCTGTTTTCTCAGTCCATCAGTAGGCTACATGTAGTGTTATTTGTTGTTTTAGTGATTTTTCACCACCTATTTTATTCATGTTTTTATTACTTAGTTAGTGGAAGAATCTTTTGTAATGTATGTTTGAAGGTGTATGCTTTTAATTAAGCGTTGTTGACTATGAATGTAGATGTAAATGCTTGTATAACTGTGTTTTAATTTTAGTGTTATTTGTTGTTTTAGTGATTTTTCACTACCTATTTTATTCATGTTTTTATTATTTAGTTAGTGGAAGAATCTTTTGTAATGTATCTTTGATGGTGTATGCTTTTAATTCAGCGTTGTTGACTATGAATGTAGATGTAAACGCTTGTATAACTGTGTTTTAATTTTAAATGTGTCAAGCGCAAAGAGCATAATTGTAAAGTTATGATGTTGCGCTATATAAATGCTCATTTATTATTATTTAAGTTATTGAGACATCCCAGTGCACTAAGGGATTTAGCCTATAGAGCAAATCGAGAAAATTCATTATTGAACGAAGCGCATAGCGCTGAGTTCAATAATTATTTTCGAGATTTGCTCTATAAATCCCTTAGTGCACTGGGATTGTTTCAATAACTTAAATAATAATAAATGAGCATTTATATAGCCAGACCAGTACCGCCAGAGAAAAAAGAAGATTCAAAACGGCACATTTTGCAACGCGCATTTGGATAGGCGTAACTGTGTGGTCAGGTTTGTGTCACTGGATCTACTTTTGTGTGGGCTGTCTCAAGTGTGTCGTGCTTTCGTCACACGCAAACTCTTGTTTTAATTTCTGTTGGTAAATTCCAGTGTAGCGTTAAGCTAAAAAGTGATGATCTTTCATAGAGACCTCATTTAAACTTGGAGAAAGGACTGTGCTCTTGGTTTCGAAACCTTCATCGAGCTTCGACAGATTGACTGTGCAGAGTTTTGCCCCTTGCCACGGTCGACGGAAAGCACATTAATTTTTCCAAAATAAATGTGGCATGTTTCTCGTGTGGTATCTTCACTCATCGGGGAGTCTGGTACTACATATGAACGGTAAGAATGCTCTGAACCCTACACGTATTATATCCCCATCGTTTTTTCGTTCACATTTGCCCAACATGTTAATTTGCTGAGCGGGGTTTATGTCGTCTGCTAGGGCAATCAAACCACTGCATGCAGTCTGCACTGAGTCTGCACTCACGAGGCACGCTGGTAATAAGTCTTATATATGGTAAGAACGTTCTGAACCCTACACGTTTTCGATTACGATTGTTCTTGCCTTGAAATAATAATTCGGAAACCATTCATTTACTGAACTGATGCAGTCGTATTTCAGTGTAGTCAGTGCGGCTACGTATGACAAAGTCGATCGAGTCAGTCTTCCAAACTGGTCTAGCTGGTACGTTATCGGAATAACACTTGTGTTTTCTGCTAGCGGGTGGGAATTGTATACTAACTCATCATTTGGTAATGTGGATGATAAGCTACATGCCACTAACACGGCATATGAGAAGAATCTATGCAAGTCGGCGAGAATTAGATGAAACACAGCGGCTTCTATTTTTAGATAAGTGGGAGCCGCACTGTGGCACAGGCACATGCAATCTGTCAGAAAAAAACCCACTTCTGCTTTAATTGAGAAGCAGGGAATTTATGGTCATTTGGTATTGTGGAGAATATAAGCTACATGTCAGTAATTAATTCTGAGGATGAGAGCACAGTCTTGCTTAGGCAAAGGGCGTGCGTAAGAATACGCTCTGTGGAAAAGTTAGCGCACTCCAAGAGTGCGCTAACAGTTTTAGCGCATCGTCATTAGCCAATCAACTGGTTCACATCAGTCATGTGACACCAGTACTTACTGACAATTATTATTATTATTTTTATTATTATTATTATTATTATCCTTACATAGATCATGATGTTATACATGTATTTTGTTTCATGGAAAGTAATTGATGTCATGCAATTGATTTTGCACAAGTCCAGCATTTCTAGTTTATAAGCATGGGTGGCCGTTTTGTTTGTTTGTTTGTTTTCGTTTTTAGCGAAAACAGGGGTGAAAGCAGACGAGGAATTCGTGATAAAAAGCTTCGATGTGCACTGAACAATACATCATATTCCGTTTTTGATTTCGTAGTAATTTTTACCAGAAGAGGTGACAATGTTAAATTTTGTGACGTAATCATAGAATTGACATTCTTTTCGTGACATCAGACCCGTCGTGATGACGAAGGATTTGCAGCGGATAGCTTGCATGCAAGCCTCAGCGCATCGTACGAGGGAAAGTGTCTCGGCGGATTTGATTGGTGGATGAGCAGAGGCAGCTGGGTGGGCGTCTCTCATTACCAATGTAAATCCGTGTTTCCTCGTGTCTGCATCAGCCTCGCATTCTGGAATATCTGAAATCAACATAGAAAATTAGGAATGGTAGATAGATAACAGACTAGGTCACTTATAATTTAGTCAGTATGCAGGTCATTCACAGTCAGTGTTAACCCATTTCATAAATACAGACATTATTTTAGCCGAAGAACCAGAAACTACATCTTACAAAAGTAATCCAGCGTGATCTGGAAGTAGGGGAAAAAATAAGGAATAAAATACATTGACAGACAGACACATACGCACGAACGGATTAACGTTCAAACACACACACACACACACACACACACACACACACACACACACACAGACACACACACACACAGACACACACACACACACACACACACACACATACACACACCCCCCCCCCCCACACACACACACACACCAAAGCTATCGTGAATAATAGAACGAGTAATAAGACACTAATAAAAGAAGAGGAAGACTCCAAAACAAAACAAAAAGCATCATTCTTTCATTAATAGTAAGACCTTAACAAAACAAACACTATACAATGTATCTTCTTTACCAACTTACCCGAAGAAACAGCACCTCCGTACTGCTCACACATCGTCTCAAGCTGCGAGGAACCCATCAAAACCTCGTCAAGAACAGACTCAAAGATCATCAAGCATCTCAAAGACCCACGGAATCCAGCGCCTCCTTTTCCATCGTCTCTTCCTCCAATACTCAACCTCCCATGTGACCCTTGTACCGAACCATCATAGCAGTCGTAGTCTGTCGTCCAGACCAAGTCATCGACGCTAACCTGTAGCTCCCGAGTGGATAAGTTCTTTTGGATGACGAGCTTACTCCAGGGTGTTTTGTTCGTGAAGACGCCATGAACCACGAGGTGACTGCAGAGGGTGCCGGTGGTGACCCCGTCTGAGGATGACCACAGGGAGACGTCCAGAGAACTGTTGGCGTTGAAGGCGACTTGAATGCTGGACAGCCTGGTGGTGTCGGGATCTGAGGCTGTGTAGACAAAGAGCACCCCTTCTACCGGCTGCTCGGCCTTTGTGTGAGATGGTGGGAATTAGAAACATATGAGTGTCAATGATGACATTTACGATGGCAAAGATGATAGTTATGATGGTGGTGGTGGCTGTGATGATGATGGTGATGATGATGATGATGATGATGATGATGATGATGATGATGACAACATGTTTCTTTTTTTACAACGGAAAAACGCCACAGAGCAGCGCCCGCCTATAATTTAAAACATCATAGTAACGTTGTTACATCTGCGAGCATCTGTGTGTTTCCAGTCTTGGACTGCGGAGATACTTGCTCTCTCATTATTGAATACATAGACTGCGTCTAACCAGCCAGCCAGACAATACACAAACCACTAGTCTTCGAAATTGTCGCTTAGTAAGTAGCTAAATTTTCTTTTTCTAATCCATGTCTTGCTCATGTTCCCTTGTTTTCCAAAACGGTCATCCAAATTAAGATGCGATGACAAACATGCTTACTGATTTAAAAAAAATGATTTTATTTTCAGTTTATCGTTTACCTTTACAAAAAGGACCACAGTGAAGTCCCCAGCAAAGACAGACGTGTTGACAGCCATCACAAGGTTTGACATCAGAGATCCATCAAACTTGAGATGAGGCCTTGCAAGGGATGGCTCAGAATCATCAACGCGCAAACATGAACTGACGTCAGGAGGTGACAGCGAAGACATCCCTGACAGGGCCTCAACAGCTCGAGTGACGTTGTTCAATGGCCAGAGATAGGTTGGCATCAAACTCTGAGAAAGGGTTGCCTGGGTAGGAACAGTACTGGTGAAGTCAGCCTGTCCTTTGCTTTCAGTTTCTGCTGCAGTTGAAGATGCAGCGCTCTGTCCATTGCTTGAAGTTTCTGCGACAGTAGAGGTACCAGTACTCTGTCCATTGCTTTCAGTTTCTGCTGCAGTAGCGGTCGCAGCACTGTGCGCAATGCTTGAAGTTTCTGCTGCGGTAGAATCAACGGTCCTCTGTCCATTGCTTGAGGTTTCTTCTGCAGTAGAGGTTTCTGCTGATTCCGATGTGATTATGATTTCTGCTTCGGTAGTGATAGGAGTAGTAGTTTCTTCGTCGGCCGTGGACTGTTCATCTGTCGCAATTACACTTGTTATGCCCTTGGTTGTAGTCTCTGGTGGCATGGTGGTAGTTCTTTCTTCTTCGTTCGTGGACTGTGCAGCTGTCGCAATTACAGTTGTTATGCCCTTGGATGTAGTCTCTGCTGGCGTGGTGGTAGTACTTTCTTCTTCCTCACAAGCACTTGGCTCTATGAGGGGGAAACAACAGATGCACGCTTATTAATTCAACTATTAGATAATCTTCAAAATGTAGTCATATCTGATTCCTTTATCTGAACACTATACTTAATTCTGATTACAATGAACTGCCTCCGTTTAAAAAAAAGAATGAAAAGAAAGAGTTCCTTTCTCAACATCGTTTGAGTTTCGGCCAAACAGACATACGGGGATTATTGTATTAACATCGATGATATTTTCCCCCATTTAGCTGGAGAGCTGACCCCCGAAGAATACGAAACAGACTGGATGTGCACGTTTTAAAGACAAGAATCTAACAGGAAAAAAGCCATTTTCGTCTTTCTGAATTCAATTATTTTGCTCAGCTTGTCATTTTAGTTTCTCGTGATGAAATTAATCAGGACAAAGAACCACTTCCAAGCCAATCCTCTTACCCAGATTATTTGGTACTTCGACTCCAAGGCACTTAGCCTCGAATTCTTTGCGACAATCCTTCCCAGCAACAGAGTGAGAGAAGAAAGCAACGCAGCCGATTTGTCCTCTGTAATCCTCGCCATCGTTTGGACTCCCACCTCCAAGTTTCAGCTTGCCCGGGGCTCCAACTGGAAACCTGAGAAAGGTGCCCGGCAGGCTCTTAAACACATTGTCCGCGACGGTGATCTGCAGTCCTAGCCCAAGGTCCCAGGAAATGAGGACGACCTTGGTTTTTCCTGTTTCCAGAACATCCTTGTCACTGATGAGATGAGCTGCCTGAAGGCCGTTCCTAGTGGTCAGTTTGACCTCCAACAACCTAGACAGGAAGGAAGAAGAAAGGAGAAAAAAAGAAATAAAGAAGGAGGGAAGGTATGAATATAGGATCAGAGAGAGAGAGAGAGAGAGAGAGAGAGAGAGAGAGAGAGAGAGAGAGAGAGAGAGAGAGAGAGAGAGAGAGACACGCACACACACATACCCTCACACACACACACACACACACACACACACACACACACACACACACACACACACACACACAGACAGGCATAGAGAGTCTATGCTAGTAAGTATTAATTCAACAATTAATTATACTCACTCTCCTACAATGTCAACAGTCATGTGGCTGATGACGTCCTTTGCGACTGTGACGTCATCCATACTGTACGTCATCAGCCTCGCTCGGTCTTGATCCTGATCAGCTTCAACGAATGCGCCAAATGTGATGCCGTAATAGTCATCATCAACTGATGAGACTCTCAAAGTCACTTCGAACGTGCCTTCACCAAAGGACATGACTCCGTCAGTTGTTTGGATATACGATAACCTTTTGAATTCAGGTGGACCAGATATGCTGTTGGCACCCTTGGCGTTACCTATGACGTCACAGGTCACTGTCTTTTTGGTCAGTGGCCAAATGTTAATAGGTGTGAAGAATTGGTTTTCCTTTTCAACAGGGCATGATCGCACAGCTGTGAAAAGTAAGACAATACCAAATGTTTACACTCTTGGAGATGTATGAAGTAGGGGTGAAAAATACTATCAGTAAGAAGACTAAGCCCCTTAAGAGAATGAAGTTTTTCTCGGTGTCGTGGTCATCATGAGCAGTTGAACATTCCTTCTGAGGTCCCTGACAGACTGTAGTTTGACCCGATCTCATTTACATGATATAAACACGTACGTGTTAAGAGATTGTAGGCTATCACATGGGTGACAACTGATCTATCTAACGTATGTAGGATAACAATTCTTCAGTAATTATTTCAAAACTGTAGGCAACCTAACATGTGACGATGTCCATTAAACATGGTCGGTTAGCTGCAGTAACTCCAACAATATGTCTTTGTAAGTGTGATTGAAAAAAGTGCTGAAAACAAAGGGAGAAGAGAAAGCAGAAGGCAATAAAGGAGGAGGAGGACGGGAAGAATGAAGTGATCGTCATCAATAATCTTGAACACTGTCATTTTCTACATAATCGTGACAATAAAACATTTTAAATTATCTTTGTTACCAAGCACAATCTGTAACATTGGGTTCTTGGAGTTATAATTATAACGGTTGAAAACGACGTTAAACACCAAATAAATAAAGAAAGAAAGAAAGAAAGTTATAATTATTTGGGTGACCATATTTGTAGGCATGCTTTTGGTCACCGTCAATCTTTGCGCATTTTCTAGATTACAGTAGTTTTCAAAAATAATATTATAATAGTGTAATCTTAACTATTGTACATTCTCAACAGATATATGTATAATGTTGATCATTGCACGTTTGTATGCAGAATTTACAACAATATTAATCGTCTTTTCGGTTTAGAATAATTTAGACACTGTTAATTTCCAGGCGCAATCTCAAGCAGCGTAGTCTTAAGGCACACAGTTGCGATCGTTCTGAATTTTTAGGCAAGCTCTTGGTCATTGTAATTTTAATACGTGGCATCACTTTACACAAAATTAAACAAGTCGCGTAAGGCGAAAATACAATATTTAGTCAAGTAGCTGTCGAACTCACAGAATGAAACTGAACGCAACGCAACGCAGCAAGACCGTATACTCGTAGCATCGTCACTCCACCGCCCGTGGCAAAGGCAGTGCCCGTGGAATTGACAAGAAGAGCGGGATATTCGTTGCGCTGAGAAGGATAGCACGCTTTTCTGTACCTCTCTTCGTTTTAACTTTCTGAGCGTGTTTTTAATCCAAACATATCATATCTATATATTTTTGGAATCAGGAACCGACAAGGAATAAGATGAAAGTGTTTTTAAATTGATTTCGAAAAAAAAATTTTGATAATAATTTTTATATATTTAATTTTCAGAGCTTGTTTTTAATCCGAATATAACATATTTATATGTTTTTGGAATCAGCAAATGATGGAGAATAAGATAAACGTAAATTTGGATCGTTTTATAAATTTGTATTTTTTTTTACAATTTTCAGATTTTTAATGACCAAAGTCATTAATTAATTTTTAAGCCACCAAGCTGAAATGCAATACCGAAGTCCGGGCTTCGTCGAAGATTACTTGACCAAAATTTCAACCAATTTGGTTGAAAAATGAGGGCGTGACAGTGCCGCCTCAACTTTCACGAAAAGCCGGATATGACGTCATCAAAGACATTTATCAAAAAAATGAAAAAAACGTTCGGGGATTTCATACCCAGGAACTCTCATGCCAAATTTCATAAAGATCGGTCCAGTAGTTTAGTCTGAATCGCTCTACACACACACACAGACAGACAGACAGACAGACAGACACACGCACATACACCACGACCCTCGTTTCGATTCCCCCTCGATGTTAAAATATTTAGTCAAAACTTGACTAAATATAAAACAAGTCGCGTAAGGCGAAAATACAATATTTAGTCAAGTAGCTGTCGAACTCACAGAATGAAACTGAACGCAACGCAACGCAGCAAGACCGTATACTCGTAGCATCGTCACTCCACCGCCCGTGGCAAAGGCAGTGCCCGTGGAATTGACAAGAAGAGCGGGGTATTCGTTGCGCTGAGAAGGATAGCACGCTTTTCTGTACCTCTCTTCGTTTTAACTTTCTGAGCGTGTTTTTAATCCAAACATATCATATCTATATATTTTTGGAATCAGGAACCGACAAGGAATAAGATGAAAGTGTTTTTAAATTGATTTCGAGAATAAGATAAACGTAAATTTGGATCGTTTTATAAATTTGTATTTTTTTTTACAATTTTCAGATTTTTAATGACCAAAGTCATTAATTAATTTTTAAGCCACCAAGCTGAAATGCAATACCGAAGTCCGGGCTTCGTCGAAGATTACTTGACCAAAATTTCAACCAATTTGGTTGAAAAATGAGGGCGTGACAGTGCCGCCTCAACTTTCACGAAAAGCCGGATATGACGTCATCAAAGACATTTATCAAAAAAATGAAAACAACGTTCGGGGATTTCATACCCAGGAACTCTCATGCCAAATTTCATAAAGATCGGTCCAGTAGTTTAGTCTGAATCGCTCTACACACACACACAGACAGACAGACAGACAGACAGACACACGCACATACACCACGACCCTCGTTTCGATTCCCCCTCGATGTTAAAATATTTAGTCAAAACTTGACTAAATATAAAACAAGTCGCGTAAGGCGAAAATACAATATTTAGTCAAGTAGCTGTCGAACTCACAGAATGAAACTGAACGCAACGCAACGCAGCAAGACCGTATACTCGTAGCATCGTCACTCCACCGCCCGTGGCAAAGGCAGTGCCCGTGGAATTGACAAGAAGAGCGGGGTATTCGTTGCGCTGAGAAGGATAGCACGCTTTTCTGTACCTCTCTTCGTTTTAACTTTCTGAGCGTGTTTTTAATCCAAACATATCATATCTATATATTTTTGGAATCAGGAACCGACAAGGAATAAGATGAAAGTGTTTTTAAATTGATTTCGAAAAAAAAAATTTGATAATAATTTTTATATATTTAATTTTCTGAGCTTGTTTTTAATCCGAATATAACATATTTATATGTTTTTGGAATCAGCAAATGATGGAGAATAAGATAAACGTAAATTTGGATCGTTTTATAAATTTGTATTTTTTTTTACAATTTTCAGATTTTTAATGACCAAAGTCATTAATTAATTTTTAAGCCACCAAGCTGAAATGCAATACCGAAGTCCGGCCTTTGTCGAAGATTACTTGACCAAAATTTCAACCAATTTGGTTGAAAAATGAGGGCGTGACAGTGCCGCCTCAACTTTCACGAAAAGCCGGATATGACGTCATCAAAGACATTTATCAAAAACATGAAAAAAACGTTCGGGGATTTCATACCCAGGAACTCTCATGTCAAATTTCATAAAGATCGGTCCAGTAGTTTAGTCTGAATCGCTCTACACACACAGACAGACAGACAGACAGACAGACAGACAGACAGACAGACAGACAGACAGACAGACAGACAGACAGACAGACACACGCACATACACCACGACCCTCGTTTCGATTCCCCCTCGATGTTAAAATATTTAGTCAAAACTTGACTAAATATAAAAAGATAATACGAATCAAAATTGTATTGAAAAGTGACTTCACGTACATGTACCTGTGTTTTCAATGTTAATTCATCATCTTGATGACTGTAGTTATACAGGATACTTATCACTGTACTTATAAGTAATGCAATAAGTAAATAACAGAAGAGAAAAAAACTGCAAAGTGTCCTTACATAGGCTAGATGTCCAACTATCCGTTTTGCAGCTAGCTTCATACTTTCCCTTGTCGTCTTTGTCCAAACTGGTGTCGTACAGGGCAAGACATGAGATCCTCCCCACAAAGGGCTGGGGGTCCTGTGAGCTCTGCGGCCAGTGGTCACTGCTTGCCCCTCCCACGGTCAGCGTTCCCGGAGTGGACAACTTCCGTCTTTTGGGGGTTGCTGTTTGTGTAACCTCTTTACTATCTACAACGAGTCGAACCTGTATTGGCATAAACAACGTTATGAGTAGTGAATGTCACCCAAGAATTTGAATTGGTCTTGTCAATGGAATTTTTTAAAATATGCATTCTGCATGTAAAGAAGAAAAACACTAGTTTATCCCTCTCACATGGGTTACGCTATATACATGCACACGTCCAGTTCATAACCACATGCACTGGAAAGCATTGTCATAATTATTATAATTATGAAGTCTTATATCGCGCGCGTATCTCCAGACTCGGACTCAAGGCGCAGGGATCTATTTATGCCGTAAATAAAATAATCAAAACTTGACTAAATGTAAAAACAAGAGTACTTCATACTCTTCCTGTAACAAAACCCACTCCCAGCGATTTTTAAGCTCGCATCGGTGTCCGTGGTAGAAATGTTCAACGAAACGAAATTAACACGTGTACTCATTTGTTTTCTTATGAAAATCCTAAGAATTTCAAAAACATCTTATTCAATCGTGTTTGTGTGTGTGTGTGTGTCGAAAGTACGGTAAGGTTGCCGTCAATGTCTTAAATTCTCAACACAAAATGATTGAAATAAAAGTGAACAAATATGAAACGAAATTAAAAAGATTATGATAAAAGTGTCAAGACTTTTTCGGAGACGAGTAATGCACACTACTATCACCTGTCTCTGTCCATAATTCCACGCAAAGGCCATCCACTTCCACTCCTCTGTCTTGTACGCTTCGCCGGATGTTACGTTAGCAAATAGAACGCCAGAGCTGTCTTTGAGTTCTACCCTCAGAAAACCTGACAAGGAAATAATCGGTACTCTCAAGTACTTTACGTTGTAAATTGTCAAATATATTGCACCGAAATGCAGTTCAAAATATATGCAAAGATATTCAGAGTAACATAATTATGAGTATGACTAAAAGTGCTATACTTGCTAAACCTACAATTTTACCCCTCCCTCCCTCCATTTACAAACATAAACATAAACACACACACACACACACACACACACACACACACACACACACACACAAACATACACACACACACACACACACACACACGAACTCACACACACACACACACACACACACACGAACTCACACACACACACACACACACGAACTCACACACACACACACACACGTACAAGTACACACACACACACACATAAGCACACACACACACACACACACACACACACACACACACACACACACACACACACACACACACATATATATATACACCAACGCACGCTGCGCGCTTACATGTGTTCGGAGAAACAGGCACGAAGACAGACAGAGACAACCAGGACCACAAACATGCAGGCAGAGAGAAGAGACATATTATTTTACTCAACTTCGATGGGAGTTTTATAAAATCTAGTCCACTGCACCTACCACTGTCCAGGTAGATAACAAATCTTGAGATCTGTAATTATAGTCTACTGCACCTAGTTTCATCAAGCTAGATAACAAATTCTGATATCTAGTCTACTGCACCTACCTTCATCCAGGTAGATCACAAATTCAGTGAAGTCCCCCTGCAGCGTATCATCTGCTGCATACTCCAAAAGCACAGCATCCTCCGTGTAGATAAAGATGTACATTGCCACTGTAAAACTGTACGCCTCCTCCGATATTCTCACCTGGATGTATGACAATGAGACAATGTTCATACCCATGCGCTTGCGCAGGTTTAAGATGCTTGTCTCTCTTGTATGGTGGTGGTGTTTTTTTTTAGTTTTTTTTTTAGCAGAAAAGCATGCAATGTACAGAAACAATTTTTCAGTTATGAAGTGCACACGTACGCACACACAGACATTGAACACGCAAGCATTCAAATATATGCACACACAGACGCACACACCCTCGCACGCACGCAAGCAAACGCACACACACACACACACACACACACACACACACACACACACACACACACGCTCACACACACATACACACACACACACACACACACACACACACACACACACACACACACACACACACACACACACACACACACAATCTGAAACACATCGGTAATGCAGTAACATAATACGGTTGAAAAAATGAAAACAAACACTCTTGACAAAATAAACTGGGAATGCATCTAAAAAAGAAAAGACAAAATTAGAATGGATCTTGGAATTTTGGAATCTTGAAAGCAAGATCGCTTACCTTGACTTGATTATCCTCTGAGCCATCGAAGATCCAGGCCGGGTAGAGTTTCCCATCGTCATGTAGGTCAGGGCACGTGGAACTGTCAACGGGCTGAACGGTGTGGGTCAAGGTCAAGGTCACGACGTCATAACCTAAAGATTGCTCGCTGAGAGGCCAAAGATGACGTGGGTTCCGATGCGCATCTGGGTCGATGACGTCACAGTTTTGGGGTACATCTGCACGAGAGAAAAACAGAAAGAGAGAGAGAGAGAGAGAGAGAGACACACACACACACACACACACACACACACACACACACACACACACACACACACACACACACGCACATACACACATTAACATACATACATTGGAATACACACATACATGCGCAAAGTTGGCCAGCCAACCAGCCAGCCAGCCACACAGCCAGACAACCAGACATACGTAATACGTAACCTTATAACATGACATATTCAATATTTTTGGATTCAGGGAATAATACAGAATATACAATGCGATCATGTTTAAATCTCTTATTGTAATTTCTATTTTAATTACAATGTTTTTGAAAACCAAATATAACAAGAAAGAAGAACGGAATACAGAAAGTTCATTTGAATTTGCCTAAGGGCCTAAGAGCAAAGGAAGACAAAATTAAAGAAAGAAAGAAAGAAAATAAAACAAGTCGCGTAAGGCGAAATTACTACATTTAGTCAAGCTGTGGAACTCACACACACAGACAGACATTCTCATTCATTTCACTGAAGAAGGGCGTGGCCCGAAAGTCTTTGAAAATTGGTGTTTACTGTGTTTTTTTCTAATTAATCAGACAGACAGACAGACACACACACACCACGACCCTCGTCTCGATTCCCCCTCTATGTTAAAACATTTAGTCAAAACTTGACTAAATGTAACAAGTCGCGTAAGGCGAAATTACTACATTTAGTCAAGCTGTGAAACTCACAGAATGAAACTGAACGCACTGCATTTTTTCACAATGACCGTAGTCCGCCGCTTGTGCAAAACGGAGTGAAACTGACGAGCCTGTTCAGCGCGGTAGTGGTTTCGCTGTGCTGCATAGCACGCTTTTCTGTACCTCTCTTCGTTTGAACTTTCTGAGCGTGTTTTTAATCCAAACATATCATATGTATATGTTTTTGGAATCAGGAACCGACAAGGAATAAGATGCAAGTGTATTTAAATCGATTTCTGAAATTTTATTTTGATAATAATTTTTATATTTTTAATTTTCAGAGCTTGTTTTTAATCCAAATATAACATATTTATATGTTTTTGGAATCAGAAAATGATGATGAATAAGATGAAAGTAAATTTAAATCGTTTTATGAAAAAATAATTTTAAATACAATTTTCAGATTTTTAATGACCAAAGTCATTAATTAATTTTTAAGCCACCAAGCTGAAATGCAATACCGAAGTCCGGCCTTTGTCGAAGATTGCTTGGCCAAAATTGCAATCAATTTGATTGAAAAATGAGGGTGTGACAGTGCCGCCTCAACTTTTACAAAAAGCCGGATATGACGTCATCAAAGGTATTTATCGAAAAAAAGAAAAAAACATCCGGGGATATCATTCTCAGGAACTCTCATGTCAAATTTCATAAAGATCGGTCCAGTAGTTTGGTCTGAATCGCTCTACACACACACACGCACAGACAGACAGACAGACAGACAGACAGACAGACAGACAGACACACACACACACACACACACACACACACACACACACACAGACACACACACACACACACACGCACATACACCACGACCCTCGTCTCGATTCCCCCTCTACGTTAAAACATTTAGTCAAAACTTGACTAAATGTAAAAAGAAACAAGTTGCGTAAGGCGAAATTACTACATTTAGTCAAGCTGTGGAACTCACAGAATGAAACTGAACGTAGTCCGCCGCGAGTGCAAAACGCAGTGAAAGTGACGAGCCTGTTTGGCGCGGCAGCGGTTGCGCTGTGCTTCATAGCACGCTTTACTGTACCTCTCTTCGTTTTAACTTTCTGAGCGTGTTTTTAATCCAAACATATCATATCTATATGTTTTTGGAATCAGGAACCGACAAGGAATAAGATGAAATAGTTTTTAAATCGATTTCGGAAATTTAATTTTGATCATAATTTTTATATTTTTAATTTTCAGAGATTGTTTTTAATCCAAATATAACATATGTATATGTTTTTGGAATCAGAAAATGACGAAGAATAAGATGAAATTGTTTTTAGATCGTTTAATAAAAAAAAAATTTCATTACAAGTTTCCGATTTTTAATGACCAAACTCACTCATTAGTTTTTAAGCCACGAAGCTGAAATGCAATACCAAACCCCGGCCTTTGTCGAAGATTGCTTTGCCAAAATTTCAATCAATTTAATTGAAAAATGAGGGTGTGACAGTGCCGCCTCAACTTTTACAAAAAGCCGGATATGACGTTATCAAAGGTATTTATCGCAAAAAGGAAAAAAACGTCCGGGGATATCATACCCAGGAACTCTCATGTCAAATTTAATAAAGATCGGCCCAGTAGTTTAGTCTGAATCGCTCTACACACACACACACACACACACACACACACACACACACACACACACACACACACCACACCCTCGTCTCGATTCCCCCCCTACGTTAAAACATTTAGTCTAAACTTGACTAAATGTAAATCAAAACTTGACTAAATGTAAAAAGCAAGAAAGGAAGAAAGAACAAAACAGTCAAAAGAAAGCACGAAAGGAAGAAAGAACAAAACAGTCAAAAGAAAGCACGAAAGAAATTAGACAGACAGAAAGAAAGAAAGCATTACCTTGCAAATTATGTTCCACATTAGAACTGCTAGAATCCGTTTCTGGAGGACAGAAGGCCTTGCACTGTGCCCGGTAATGCCCCACGTTGTCTTTGGTCAGAAGAATATCGTAGAAAGCAAGACAGTTGATGCGGCCAAGAAAGTACGAGTCACCATCCCAAGACTCACCCAGCCGCAAGGTCCCAGGGTACTGTCAACAGTATATATAACAATACATAGATAAATAAAACTAACTTAAAAAAAAACCAAGTTATTATGAACAATTCACAGAGGGTAATTTTCGCTTGTTTCCCCGAATGAAATCTGAAGGTACCGGAACCAAAATAGACAACTATCGGTTGATAATAAACTGTGAAAAACAAAACGTGACGCTTTTTAAACCCAAAGTTTAAAAGACTTCATGCCATTGTCAGGCTATTTCATTCAAACTTTCGATATATACCCTTAAAGCTGGGTGTTGTTGTTTTTGTGCTATCAGGAACACATTTTTGATTAAAGATTTCGTTTTATAGGAGTCACGCGACAGCCGCTCAAATGAAGGCTACGTACCCCCCAAAATGGCAAAATTAACAAAAAGTCAGAATAGATCAAACTTAGCAACATGTGCTTTCGGGGCGGATGGAAAATCCTATCTATCAATTGTGACCCTCCACCACGAAATGAGTCGCATGTCACCTCGCGCGGTTCTGCGTTAGGCTAAATATAAGTCCGGGGAGTGTCTGGTAACAGTGTGAGGGTCACCTTATAGTCACAGGCTTATAACTCAAACAGTTTTCGCTCTTTTCTAAAACGGTTTTCACCACTGGATAGAGCATAAAACACTCTTTAGGAAAATGTAAAAAATATGAAAATCATGCAAAGGTGACATGCGACTCATTTCGTGGTGGAGGGTCACAATTGATTATCCAGTTGTGCTGTGTGGTTAACTTGCGTGCTCCTGCCTACTCATTCTGACAGATGCGGGTGTTAATCGCGTTATTGGTCAAAATCGGGTCGTGTTTTTAACGTCCCAGGAAAGCTATGCGGGACCGATGCAAATTTGTTTTCTTTCTCAGTTCAAACTTATAGTTACATATATATGTCTGCCTGTAAATATGAGGTGCTTTTAACTCTCTCTCTCTCTCTCTCTCTCTCTCTCTCTCTCTCTCTCTCTCTCTCTCTCTCTCTCTCTCTCTCACACACACACACACACTAATACACACACACTAACACACACACTAACACACACACACAAATACACACACACACACACACACACACACACACACACACACACACACACACACACACACACACACACACACACACACAGAGTCAGTCGCAGATCAGTACAAACACTCAGAAAGACAAATCCAGCATGGAACTTACCGCAAGACCGTCCAGACTCTGTACAGCAAAGTCTTTCTTTGTCACCTTGCTGCTGATGATTACTTGCATTGTGCCTTTCACATCTATCGTCAAGACAACAGTCTTCCAAGAACCCACAGACAACTCATAATCTGATGACGTAATACTATCATAATCCCCTGCTTCGTCACTTAGCGTCATCCTCACTTTTGCTTTATCCCCATCACCTTTTGGAATCAACTCTCCTTTAACCCGAGTGACATCATTATCTCTCGACGCTTCGTCATCCGAGCGATATTCGAAAAACACGCCTTGAACATCGTCCGGATTGAGAGTGAAAGCGAAGGCGAAGTTTTCGTAGTATCCGTCAGATCCGCTAAGATAGAAATTTGCGACAGAACGAGGCGAACCGTCGTAGTAAAAAGAGCCGTATTCATAATCGCTGGCTTCCGACAGCAGAGGGCAAGGTCCCGGCAAGGCAGAAGGTTGCGAGGAATCGCTTTCGATGTCGTAGGTGATTGAAGACTTCGCGAGTGGGAACTGAAACATCGGGGGTTCCATCACTTCGCTAGAACTTTCAGTGCAACTCGTGATGAGCGCTGAAATGAAAAGCGTTTTCTGACAAATGAGTATGATGCGGATAACATAACGTTTTGGTGGTAGTACTACTACTAGTCAGTAGTAGTAGTAGTAGTAGTAGTAGTAGTAGTAGTAGTAGTAGTAGTAGTAGTAGTAATGGTAGTAGTAGTAGTAGTAGCAGCAGCAGCAGCAGCAACATTTGGAATCAACTTCCCTATTACTCGAAATCACCTTAATACCTCTCGGCGACGGGGCGAAAATTCCATCCGCATTCGGGTTGAGAGTGAATGCACAAGAAAATAAATGTCAAAGTATTGATAGCAGAAACACAAGCATCAACTTCAGTAGTAGTTTCTATAAATTAGCTCAATTTCAAGGTAAATATTATGACTTTTATTATATTTTGGGATTCAGTAAATTATCCTGAATTCAATGCAATCAATTTTGAATGTGTAATTGATTTCAATCCCGTATAACCGTTTCAAAATCTCAATGCATTTAATAGAAAATTAGGTCGCCACAGTGCCGCCTCAACTTTTTTTGAAAGCCGGATATGACGTCATCAGACATTTATATACAAAAAAGATATTAAAAAACAAAACACGTCTGGTGGTATCATCTGGAAGAATTTGTATGTATAGTGTCATGAAAATCTGTCCGGCATTTTTCTGAGAATCGCCGAGCACACACACACACACACACACACACACACACACACACACACACACACACACACACACACACACACATACGCAGACTAACTAAAAAGTCTACATTACCCAGTACGACTATAATTCGTAGCACGCTCATATTCTTGCAGTCTTTGAATCCGCTGGAGATTCAGTCGGTGTCTCGTGCAGTACCTTCAGCGACCGACAGAAGGTAGTTAGTTATCTGTAGACACTCTCACCAATTCGTCCTGAACAAACGCTTAAAGTGACAGACCCTGCTGCTGTATAACGGGTGTCTGTGCAAATATGAAACTGTTCTTTTTTTAATCTAATGTATAAAACGCGCATTCCAACTGCACGGTGGTTGGCTGTTTGGTTATTATTGTTTATTGTCTCTTCAGCATTTATTCGAGACCGATTCAAGTTTGTTACCCGTTTCATTTCACATGGGATATTCCATGCTTAAACTGTCTATAATCAGGTCTATCACTATCACATGGTGAACGACAGTAAACTTGTAAGCATCATTAATTTTAACGTTTATTTCGTCCACACTCTACAATCAAAGTACCAAGAAACATAATCAGTAGTTTCATTAGAGCAGAGGTAGGTTCCATTTTACAAACACAGCCCGCCGAAATATCACTAGCCTCTACTTTTCAGATACTTCTACATTGACTTATTGATCCAACGCGACAAACGCACAAATATAACCTGATCGGATGACAGGAGGAGTGCGAACCAGCAATTTAAACTGAGGCAAAATTTGCTCGCTGATCTCATGGGTTTAATAATACTTCGTAGCAACTTTGATCCTCACAAAAGTTTCATTCATCAAAACCAAAGGGGAGTAATTGAATTCATTTGTTTGTGTCAGGAAGGAAGTTACCTCCCTTCTGTTATTCATGATTTGTTTACTCTCATCTCGAGCGTCAGAGTTGCTAACTATTATCGCTATTAATGCCTGGTCAATACGTGTACAAAACCAACACCCATCAGGATGCTCTGTTCAGCACTAGTCCAGCCAGTTCATATCTATTGGTATGTCGTCATTGGTTTTCACCCGCCTGCAAGACAGTAGCTAGCCTGCTGTTTTTCGAGGAAATTATGTTATCGTGTACACGGATTGGACAGTCCCTTTAAGCTATGTACTGATTGACTCGGAAGTCTCGAACAAAACCTAAGCATTGTGAAATGTTACTTGTTTCTAATTACAAAAGAAGAGACTGTAAGGACATAAATTGATTTTAACTTTCGCATGTTATCTTAGGTAACTGAGTCCTAGCCTAATCTAGAATGTTGTCCTCTCACTACTGTCTTGTTTAGACTTATATTTTTCATAATATTACGCACATCTTGTGTTTTGCGATCACATAGGTGTTTTGATATGACACGCACGCATCCACACAAGCACACTCACGCAAGAAGGCACACAAAGAGACACACACACACACACGCACGCACGCACTCACACACACACACACACACACACACACACACACACACACACACACACACACACACACACACACAAAGTCGGAGTTCGAAGGAGACAGACAGAAAGACGAGTTTGTGGTAAACATGTCTTCTCAATCTCTCAGTGTTTTATTCCTCAGCATTCTCGAGGTATCTTTAGAAAGAAGAGTGAGAAGAAGGTACACAGAAAATGAAGGAGAAACACTAAACAGACGAGTTTGTTGTAAACATGTCTTTTCTTCAGCATTCTCGATGTATATCTTTCAAAAATAAAACTTGAAAGAGGGTACACAGAAAATAAAGTTGACACACAAAAAAATCGAGTTCGTCGTACAGTATAAACGTGTCTTCGTCATCACTGTTTCATTCTTCATCGTTCACAAAGACATGCGAAAACAACGAACTGATATTCCAAGGGTGCAGAACAACCACGGACCCTGTATCTTGCGGTTCTTGTAGGCCCGGTGGAACAACCTCTCCTCGGTGACGGTGTAGTGTATTACTGTTGCGCATGTTTTTCTTGGTCGAACGTCATTTCCGTGTAAGTAAACGGACCGTTGCGGATAAAAACTAAGTTTTAAACGTCATTTCACACGTAGTACACTGTTATACTACAAAATTTGCAAAATTACTTACAAAATGTAAAATATCGCATTTTCCGAATGTCCCACAAAGATAAACACTTTCTCAACGCCTTTTTCGCATTAATAAACATAGGAAAAGACGCAACGTTTACACATAAATACCAACTATGAGCGAAAATATGTGACATTCACTGTTTCAATGTCCGCCATTTTGTTTTTAATATGGCGGCCAAAATATTTGGGAAGCAAGTTGACATCCCTGTTGGAGATGGTCATGGATATCTAATTAAAGCCTTAAGATGGGAGGTCAGCTTCTAACAAGCAGCGTTGATTAAGTTTATCATATTTGACTGAAGCTATCCGACTATTCCCGTCATAAAATATAGGCCAATACGTTTGAGTGCAAGTCTTTGACTTTGTGATGATGCCGTGTATTGTAAAAGCAGTAATACGTCTGGTAAGGCCATTCAATCCCCTACCATATTTGTGACCCTCCACGACGAAATGAGTCGCATGTCACCTCGCGCGGTTCTGCGCTAGGCAAAATATAAGCCCGGGGGGTCACTAGTAACAGTGTGAGGGTCACCATAGTCACAGGCTTATAACTCGAAAAGTGTTCACTCTTTTCTAAAACGGTTTTCACCACTAGATAGAGAATCAAAACTTCTTTCAGAAAATGTAAAAAATATGAAAATCATGAAAAGGTGACATGCGACTCATTCCGTGGTGGAGGGTCACATTTAACAAACGGATTGATTTCACATAAGGTAGTGTTGACACAGTGAAGCCTACAACATAAACAAACAACCCCCTTCACAACACTTCTTTGGGGAATACAATTTGATCCCTTTTTGGGGGCAATTTTACACACGAATATTCATACAAAACAAACTTCAAAGCCGGCTTGAAGATTATGTAGGTACAGGGCTTTGTTAGCTGTGCGTGTGTGTGTGTGTGTGTGTGTGTGTGTGTGTGTGTGTGTATGCGCGCGTGTGTGTGCGTACGTGCGGCATGCGTGCGTGCGAGCGTGAGTGTGTGTGTTTGTGTGTGAGTGTATGTGTGTAAGCGCTCGCGCGCGCGTGTATATGTGTCTTAGCGCTCACGTATATATATATGTATTCGTCATCATGTCTGTACATGTGAGCTGTAAAATGTCTAAGAAAGAGACCACAAATCACCAGTTCTCCCAGTTCAAACCCCTTTTAAATGTATCGATTGAAAGCAAAACCGAACACAAAGGCAGGTAAAAGAAATACTTATGTTCGGACGACAGACAGAATACACCAAGGCCAGCAAAACATTAAAAATGTCTGACAAGCTTAGCAGTAGATTGCAAAAATAATAAAAACAAACGCGGCTTTAAAGGCGCAGTCCTTCCCGTACAAACCATCAGGCTCACCATCTCAGATCTGATCAGGATCTCACATAGAATGATGCCATATGTCTCCCCTTGGACACATAAGAAACCGGCACGGTTGGCCTAGTGGTAAGGCGTCCGCCCCGTGATCGGGAGGTCGTGGGTACGTTCGAACCCCGGCCGGGTCATACCTAAGACTTTAAAATTGGCAATCTAGTGGCTGCTCCGCCTGGCGTCTGGCATTATGGGGTTAGTGCTAGGACTGGTTGGTCCGGTGTCAGAATAATGTGACTGGGTGAGACATGAAGCCTGTGCTGCGACTTCTTTCTTGTGTGTGGCGCACGTTATATGTCAAAGCAGCACCGCCCTGATTTGGCCCTTCGTGGTCGGCTGGGCGTTAAACAAACAAACAAACAAAAACAAAAACACATAAGAACAAGTCACGTAAGGCAAAATTACTACATTTAGTCAAGCTGTCGAACTCACGGAATAAAACTGAACCCACTGTATTTTTTCACCAAGACAGTACAGCTTCGTCAATCCCCGCGAGAAGGAAATCGCTCACCTCCCACGTGCAAAACGCAGTGAAACTAACACGCCAGAATAGCGCGGTAGCTTATTGTGCTAAGCAGGAAAGCGCGCTTTTCTGTATACTTGTTAACTTTCTGAGCTTGTTTTGAATACAACCTATCATATCTATATGTTTTTGGAATCAGGAAATGATAAAGAATAAGATGAAATCCTTTTTGGATCGATTTCTTAAATTTTAATCGTAAGACTAATTATTCTATTTTCGTTCATTGTGATCACATTTTAAGAGTAATAAAAATAAAATAATAATAATAATGGTGATTTCTATAGCGCTTTCGAACACACAAAGCGCTTTACAAAAGCAATAACAACATCATTACCAGAATGACGCCATTGACGAAATAGAACACAATCATAAACACTTTACAACAAAACCAAAAACAAAAACATAAATGTTACAAAAATCCAGAGGCTCTTACAGGAACGAACTCTCAGTATACACAACAATTATAATGCACACACACACACACACACACACACACACACACACACACACACACACACACACACACACACACACATTAAACTCTCATTAGTACACACACACACACACACACACATACACACACAGTAAACATTGTTCATCCGAAAGTGCACATTCACAGAGTCGCGACAACTACATCATCAACATTAACCTTCTAGAATGCTTCTCTGAAGAGGTGAGTCTTGAGATTTGCTTTGAAAGAAGGCAGAGATGGACTGAGACGAAGAGACAAAGGGAGTTTGTTCCAGATATGATCAGCTGCGACTGAAAGACAGCGGCCACCATGATCGTCCCTCTGATACTTAGGAGCTTTGACAAATTTATTTTGGGAGGCAGAGCGGACAACCCTTTCAGGATTGTTTTTCTGCACGAGATCGGACAGGTACTGTGGAGCCGTGCCCGCGGCAATTTGATAGAATATGCAGCAGATCTTGTATTTAATTCTTTGTTCGACTGGAAGCCAATGTAGCTGTTTGAGTAGAGGCGTGACGCTTTGTTTCATAGGTGTTCGAAACACGAGTCTAGCGGCAGCGTTCTGGACTAGTTGCAGGGGCTTGGTGACAGATTTGGGACATTCAGCAAGCAGTGAATTACAGTAGTCTAATCTAGAGAGTATGCCGGAACAGACTAGTCTTTTGGTTGCGTCTTCGGTAAGGTACTGTCGTAAACTTAACATATGTATATATTTTTAGATTCAGAATGTGATGAAGAATACGATGCAATCAATTTTAAATCTGTTTGCGAAAAATCGATTTTAATGACAACTTTAATGAGCAGACTCATTAATTAATTTTTAAGCCTCCAAGCTGAAATGCAATACCAAAGTCCGGGCTTTGTCGAAGATTACTTGACCAAAATTTCAACCAATTTGGTTTAAAAATGAGAGCGTGACAGTGCCGCCTCAACTTTCACGAAAAGCCGGATAGGACGTCATCAAAGACATTTATCAAAAAAATGAAAAAGAACGTCTGGAGATACCATACTCAGGATCTCTCATGTCAAGTTTCATGAAGATCGGTCCAGTAGTTTTCACTGAATCGCTCTACACACACACACACACACACACACACACACACACACACACACACACACACACACACACACACACACACACACACACACCACGACCCTCGTCTCGATTCCCCCCTTTACGTTAAAACATTTAGTCAAAACTTGACAAAATGTAAAAAAGCAACATGGATGCTCTCTTCTTAGTGTGGATTTTGTTCGTGTTCTTAACCTTCACCGGATCACGCTTTGGACTACACAGTCCGGATGATGTGGGTCGTGTACGTGGTCGTGTCTAAAAAAGGATTCAACGTAATAAGTATGGGTCGTACACGACCCACGCCATACGAACAGGGATAAACTCTTTACCGCCTCTTTGCAGAGTATGGGCTGTACACGACCCACGCCATCCGAATAGGGATACACTCTTTACCGCCTCTTTGCAGAGTATGGGCTGTACACGACCCACACCATCCGAATAGGGATACACTCTTTACCGCCTCTTTGCAGAGTATGGGCTGTACACGACCCACGCCATCCGAATAGGGATACACTCTTTACCGCCTCTTTGCAGAGTATGGGCTGTACACGACCCACACCATCCGAATAGGGATACACTCTTTACCGCCTCTTTGCAGAGTATGGGCTGTACACGACCCACGCCATCCGAATAGGGATAAACTCTTTACCGCCTCTTTGCAGAGTATGGGCTGTACACGACCCACGCCATCCGAATAGGGATAAACTCTTTACCGTCTCTTTGCAAAGTATGGGTCTTTCACGACCCACGCCATCCGAATAGGGATAAACTCTTTACCGTCTCTTTGCAAAGTATGGGTCTTTCACGACCCACGCCATCCGAATAGGGATAAACTCTTTACCGTCTCTTTGCAGAGTATGGGCTGTACACGACCCACGCCATCCGAATAGGGATAAACACCATAAGATGCCTTCTTTAATTCCATACAATATCGGTACTGTGTAGTTCAAATGACGTCATTGTTTATTTGTTTGTTTAAAAAGATGCTCCTTCAAAAAAAAAAAAGGTCGATAGGAAGGTTCTATGGTGTTTGAGCATAACATGAAGTTTCAATCAAAAACTCCCAATAGTTTTTAGAGATACAGACACTTTAGTGAGGCTCTGGGTCGTCCACGACTCAGGAAGCACGGTGAAGGTTAAAAGCCACTACTGTCAATCTGCTGGATTAATTGAAATAACAATCCAAACTCTGCACAGGAATCCGTCAGGATGTTGATTGTGTATATGTGTCCAAGTGGTGGGACGATTAAGTCTTGGTAGATCTGGGAAAGTTTGTTTGTTTGTTTGTTCGTTCATGGGCTGAAACTCCCACGGCTTTTACGTGTATGACCGTTTTTACCCCGCCATTTAGGCAGCCATACGCCGCTTTCGGAGGAAGCATGCTGGGTATTTTCGTGTTTCTATAACCCACCGAACTCTGACATGGATTACAGGATCTTTTTCGTGCGCACTTGGTCTTGTGCTTGCGTGTACACACGGGGGTGTTTGGACACCGAGGAGAGTCTGCACACAAAGTTGACTCTGAGAAATAAATCTCTCGCCGAACGTAGGGACGAACTCACGCTGACAGCGGCCAACTGGATACAAATCCAGCTCGCTACCGACTGAGCTACATCCCCGCCCATCTGGGAAAGTGAAAAGACTTGTTTCCACGGGAAGAGGTGTGCTTTTAAAAGCCTTTCTTTGAACTTAGGACACAGCCGGCTTTGTTCTATTTGGGTGCACTGCCCTTGCTGCTATTGAATGCAGCTCTCAGACGTCAAGTTTTGCCTTGCAGGCACAGTTGTCTCTGAAATCGATGAAATCCGTGATGGCTAGACTTGACTGGCCTTTCACGAGTTTTATTCGAACCCCAATTATCGCTAAATGTTAATAAGAAGACAAAATAAAACAAAAGAGGGGACACAAGCACGAGGTTAAAAACAAAAGATGAAAAAAGTCACAAGGTTAAAGATAATATATGAAAAAAAGCACGAGGTTAAAAAAAAAGATGAAAAAAGCACGAGGTAAAAAAATAAAAAGATGAAAAAAAGCACGAGGTTTAAGAAAAGATTTTTTTTTAAAGGCACGAGGTTAAAAGCAAACAACCAGAAGTTTGAAATAAATAAAAGGTAAAGGGTTACTGTGATATCTTTTAAACTGGATTGCAAGAGTCAATGTGGCTATTTCATTACTGTGTAGTAAAAGAAAAAGTCATCAAAGAAAAAAAGACTAAGAGAAAGAGAGCAAACGTTGAAAGAAGACACGGGGGAAAAATTGAAAGGACAGTAATTTATTTGGGAGAACTGCAGCTATCTCTCATTTTTGCTTCCTTATTTGTTTTGTGTGTTTGTTTGATTGTTTTGATGTTATATATTTTGTACGAAGCCTAGATTAATGGATTTTTTTTGTAAAGCCGGTTTTGTTGTTGCCGTGTGGGCGTTTAGAACGAAACACATCAATAACGTCCATTGGGAATTAATAAATACACTATTTTCCACTTTCACAAGTACTCTCAGTTCTTGATTTCATAGTAACGTTTCCCGGCAGAGGGAACGAGATCAAATTTCGTGACATAGTCAAACAGGTGACACTCGTAACGTGACGTCATATTATCAGTGACGACAAAGGACCTGCAGTGAGTCATTTGCATGCACGCGCTCGCACAAAGCACGTGGGAGCGTGCGTAGATGAGTTTCATTGGCAGATGAGTCGACACATCTGGTTGGATGTTTTTCCCAACAAGGCAAAACCCTTTGTTTCGTAGGCTGCTTTCATCCGGGCAACTGGGAGCATCTGTAATCAAAATAAAGGTAATATTTGAGGTTAGCAGCGCTCATCTGAGTCAACATTAGCAATTCCGTTGTATCATCCTTTAGCTAAAGAAATATAATATCATCAGTTATCAAATTCACTATGTTACTTATTGTGAGTGACTAACCAAAAGAAACATAATCAGACAATCGAATTGTTTTGTATTGTATTGTATTGGATTGGATTGGATTGTATTGTATTGTTGTGTATGTTATAGTATAATACTGTTTTGTATTGAATTGTATTGTATGGTATTGTATTATATTGTATTGTATTTTATAACATAGTATAGTATTTTACTGAACAGTATTGTTTTGCATTGTATGTATGTTCATCAGTTGATCGGTTGTTCATTCAGTCATTGAGGTGTTGAAAGGAAACGAGTCACAAGGTAGCCTACGTATGACTATACGTTAATTGGATCTGTGATCCAAACATGGCTTTTGGTCAATCGAGATGGAAGTTTATTCCACAAGCCCGAAGGGCGAGTGGAATAAACTACCATCGAGATTGACCAAAAGGCATGTTTGGATCACAGATCCAATTAACATATATATCTCGACATTCACTGGTCTTAGGGTTTTTGTTTTCAAAGAAGAAAGAAACTTGCTTGAACACGGACCACTTCTCCGAGCAAAATCAACAAACCTAATCACTCGCATTCCACCTCAAGGTCTCGGCCAACCAAGACTATGGCATACTCGTAGCAAAGCCGCCGAATGGTACCAAGAATAGTGATGTAAGAGAATAGAATGTCGTCTTTTGATTTGGAACGTGACGTGTTTCAGAACTTCTTCTGGACAACTCGGATGGTCTTCTGCGTAGTGGTTGGTACGAGATTCTTTTTCTTCTTCGACAGTTCATCCTCCGATACTGTAGCAAAACGTTTCATCTTTTTTTCACTTTCGAGTATGCGGACGACTGAACTTGACCGCTAAAAAGTAGTCCTTTCGGTATTATTACGCCGAGTCTGAACATGAGGTCTGAACATTGTTTTTAGGCAGGATCTAGGTGAAAGCGAGGTTGTTCTTATCTCTGTGTACAGTCGAGAGAGAGAGAAATACATGTCGAGACATTGCTGGTTATTAGTCACTCAGTGAGCGATTTACTAAATGAAGGGGGGGGGGGGGGGGGGGGGCGCAGGTTTATTAATGCAACACAGAAAAAGACGAAGAGAGACTGAGAACACAAGAAAACACACACTCGCAAATCTGAAAATCTCTCCGTCTCTGTGTGTCACTCTCAGTCCGTCTCTGTGTGTCACTCTCAGTCCGACTCTGTGTGTCACTCTCAGTCCGTCTCTGTGTGTCACTCTCAGTCCGACTCTGTGTGTCACTCTCAGTCCGACTCTGTGTGTCACTCTCAGTCCGACTCTGTGTGTCACTCTCAGTCCGTCTCTGTGTGTCACTCTCAGTCCGTCTCTGTGTGTCACTCTCAGTCCGTCTCTGTCTGTCACTCTCAGTCCGTCTCTGTGTGTCACTCTCAGCCCGTCTCTGTGTGTCACTCTCAGCCCGTCTCTGTCTGTCACTCTCAGCCCGTCTCTGTGTGTCACTCTCAGCCCGTCTCTGTCTGTCACTCTCAGTCCGTCTCTGTGTGTCACTCTCAGCCCGTCTCTGTGTGTCACTCTCAGTCCGTCTCTGTCTGTCACTCTCAGCCCGTCTCTGTCTGTCACTCTCAGTCCGTCTCTGTGTGTCACTCTCAGCCCGTCTCTGTGTGTCACTCTCAGTCCGTCTCTGTGTGTCACTCTCAGTCCGTCTCTGTCTGTCACTCTCAGCCCGTCTCTGTCTGTCACTCTCAGCCCGTCTCTGTCTGTCACTCTCAGCCCGTCTCTGTGTGTCACTCTCAGCCCGTCTCTGTCTGTCACTCTCAGTCCGTCTCTGTGTGTCACTCTCAGCCCGTCTCTGTCTGTCACTCTCAGCCCGTCTCTGTGTGTCACTCTCAGCCCGTCTCTGTCTGTCACTCTCAGCCCGTCTCTGTCTGTCACTCTCAGCCCGTCTCTGTATGTCACTCTCAGCCCGTCTCTGTGTGTCACTCTCAGCCCGTTTCTGTGTGTCACTCTCAGTCCGTCTCTGTGTGTCACTCTCAGCCCGTCTCTGTGTGTCACTCTCAGCCCGTCTCTGTCTGTCACTCTCAGTCCGTCTCTGTGTGTCACTCTCAGCCCGTCTCTGTGTGTCACTCTCAGTCCGACTCTGTGTGTCACTCTCAGTCCGTCTCTGTGTGTCACTCTCAGTCCGACTCTGTGTGTCACTCTCAGTCCGACTCTGTGTGTCACTCTCAGTCCGTCTCTGTGTGTCACTCTCAGCCCGTCTCTGTGTGTCACTCTCAGTCCGACTCTGTGTGTCACTCTCAGTCCGTCTCTGTGTGTCACTCTCAGTCCGACTCTGTGTGTCACTCTCAGTCCGACTCTGTGTGTCACTCTCAGTCCGACTCTGTGTGTCACTCTCAGCCCGTCTCTGTCTGTCACTCTCAGCCCGTCTCTGTCTGTCACTCTCAGTCCGTTTCTGTCTGTCACTCTCAGCCCGTCTCTGTCTGTCACTCTCAGCCCGTCTCTGTCTGTCACTCTCAGCCCGTTTCTGTGTGTCACTCTCAGCCCGTCTCTGTCTGTCACTCTCAGCCCGTCTATGTCTGTCACTCTCAGCCCGTCTATGTCTGTCACTCTCAGCCCGTCTCTGTGTGTCACTCTCAGCCCGTCTCTGTGTGTCACTCTCAGCCCGTCTATGTCTGTCACTCTCAGCCCGTCTCTGTCTGTCACTCTCAGCCCGTCTATGTCTGTCACTCTCAGCCCGTCTATGTCTGTCACTCTCAGCCCGTCTCTGTGTGTCACTCTCAGCCCGTCTCTGTCTGTCACTCTCAGCCCGTCTATGTCTGTCACTCTCAGCCCGTCTATGTCTGTCACTCTCAGTCCGTCTCTGTCTGTCACTCTCAGCCCGTCTCTGTGTGTCACTCTCAGTCCGTCTCTGTCTGTCACTCTCAGTCCGTCTCTGTCTGTCACTCTCAGCCCGTCTATGTCTGTCACTCTCAGCCCGTCTCTGTGTGTCACTCTCAGCCCGTCTCTGTGTGTCACTCTCAGCCCGTCTATGTCTGTCACTCTCAGCCCGTCTCTGTGTGTCACTCTCAGCCCGTCTCTGTGTGTCACTCTCAGCCCGTTTCTGTGTGTCACTCTCAGTCCGTCTCTGTGTGTCACTCTCAGTCCGTCTCTGTCTGTCACTCTCAGTCCGTCTCTGTCTGTCACTCTCAGTCCGTCTCTGTGTGTCACTCTCAGCCCGTCTCTGTGTGTCACTCTCAGTCCGTCTCTGTCTGTCACTCTCAGTCCGTCTCTGTCTGTCACTCTCAGTCCGTCTCTGTGTGTCACTCTCAGCCCGTCTCTGTGTGTCACTCTCAGTCCGTCTCTGTGTGTCACTCTCAGTCCGTCTCTGTGTGTCACTCTCAGTCCGTCTCTGTGTGTCACTCTCAGCCCGTCTCTGTCTGTCACTCTCAGCCCGTCTCTGTGTGTCACTCTCAGCCCGTCTCTGTCTGTCACTCTCAGTCCGTCTCTGTGTGTCACTCTCAGCCCGTCTCTGTCTGTCACTCTCAGCCCGTCTCTGTCTGTCACTCTCAGTCCGTCTCCGTCTGTCACTCTCAGTCCGTCTCTGTGTGTCACTCTCAGCCCGTCTCTGTCTGTCACTCTCAGTCCGTCTCTGTCTGTCACTCTCAGCCCGTCTCTGTCTGTCACTCTCAGTCCGTCTCTGTGTGTCACTCTCAGTCCGTCTCTGTGTGTCACTCTCAGTCCGTCTCTGTGTGTCACTCTCAGTCCGTCTCTGTGTGTCACTCTCAGTCCGTCTCTGTGTGTCACTCTCAGTCCGTCTCTGTGTGTCACTCTCAGTCCGTCTCTGTGTGTCACTCTCAGTCCGTCTCTGTGTATCACTCTCAGTCCGTCTCTGTGTGTCACTCTCAGTCCGTCTCTGTCTGTCACTCTCAGTCCGTCTCTGTGTGTCACTCTCAGTCCGTCTCTGTGTGTCACTCTCAGTCCGTCTCTGTGTGTCACTCTCAGCCCGTCTCTGTCTGTCACTCTCAGTCCGTCTCTGTCTGTCACTCTCAGCCCGTCTCTGTCTGTCACTCTCAGTCCGTCTCTGTGTGTCACTCTCAGTCCGTCTCTGTGTGTCACTCTCAGTCCGTCTCTGTGTGTCACTCTCAGCCCGTCTCTGTGTGTCACTCTCAGTCCGTCTCTGTCTGTCACTCTCAGTCCGTCTCTGTCTGTCACTCTCAGTCCGTCTCTGTCTGTCACTCTCAGTCCGTCTCTGTGTGTCACTCTCAGTCCGTCTCTGTGTGTCACTCTCAGTCCGTCTCTGTGTGTCACTCTCAGTCCGTCTCTGTGTGTCACTCTCAGTCCGTCTCTGTCTGTCACTCTCAGTCCGTCTCTGTGTGTCACTCTCAGTCCGTCTCTGTGTGTCACTCTCAGTCCGTCTCTGTGTGTCACTCTCAGTCCGTCTCTGTGTGTCACTCTCAGTCCGTCTCTGTGTGTCACTCTCAGTCCGTCTCTGTCTGTCACTCTCAGCCCGTCTCTGTGTGTCACTCTCAGTCCGTCTCTGTGTGTCACTCTCAGTCCGTCTCTGTGTGTCACTCTCAGTCCGTCTCTGTCTGTCACTCTCAGTCCGTCTCTGTGTGTCACTCTCAGTCCGTCTCTGTGTGTCACTCTCAGCCCGTCTCTGTCTGTCACTCTCAGTCCGTCTATGTCTGTCACTCTCAGCCCGTCTCTGTGTGTCACTCTCAGCCCGTCTATGTCTGTCACTCTCAGCCCGTCTCTGTGTGTCACTCTCAGCCCGTCTATGTCTGTCACTCTCAGCCCGTCTCTGTGTGTCACTCTCAGTCCGTCTCTGTGTGTCACTCTCAGTCCGTCTCTGTGTGTCACTCTCAGCCCGTCTCTGTGTGTCACTCTCAGCCCGTCTCTGTGTGTCACTCTCAGCCCGTCTATGTCTGTCACTCTCAGCCCGTCTCTGTCTGTCACTCTCAGCCCGTCTATGTCTGTCACTCTCAGCCCGTCTATGTCTGTCACTCTCAGCCCGTCTCTGTGTGTCACTCTCAGCCCGTCTCTGTCTGTCACTCTCAGCCCGTCTATGTCTGTCACTCTCAGCCCGTCTATGTCTGTCACTCTCAGTCCGTCTCTGTCTGTCACTCTCAGCCCGTCTCTGTGTGTCACTCTCAGTCCGTCTCTGTCTGTCACTCTCAGTCCGTCTCTGTCTGTCACTCTCAGCCCGTCTATGTCTGTCACTCTCAGCCCGTCTCTGTGTGTCACTCTCAGCCCGTCTCTGTGTGTCACTCTCAGCCCGTCTATGTCTGTCACTCTCAGCCCGTCTCTGTCTGTCACTCTCAGTCCGTCTCTGTGTGTCACTCTCAGCCCGTTTCTGTGTGTCACTCTCAGTCCGTCTCTGTGTGTCACTCTCAGTCCGTCTCTGTCTGTCACTCTCAGTCCGTCTCTGTCTGTCACTCTCAGTCCGTCTCTGTGTGTCACTCTCAGCCCGTCTCTGTGTGTCACTCTCAGTCCGTCTCTGTCTGTCACTCTCAGTCCGTCTCTGTCTGTCACTCTCAGTCCGTCTCTGTGTGTCACTCTCAGCCCGTCTCTGTGTGTCACTCTCAGTCCGTCTCTGTGTGTCACTCTCAGTCCGTCTCTGTGTGTCACTCTCAGTCCGTCTCTGTGTGTCACTCTCAGCCCGTCTCTGTCTGTCACTCTCAGCCCGTCTCTGTGTGTCACTCTCAGCCCGTCTCTGTCTGTCACTCTCAGTCCGTCTCTGTGTGTCACTCTCAGCCCGTCTCTGTCTGTCACTCTCAGCCCGTCTCTGTCTGTCACTCTCAGTCCGTCTCTGTGTGTCACTCTCAGTCCGTCTCTGTGTGTCACTCTCAGCCCGTCTCTGTCTGTCACTCTCAGTCCGTCTCTGTCTGTCACTCTCAGCCCGTCTCTGTCTGTCACTCTCAGCCCGTCTCTGTATGTCACTCTCAGCCCGTCTCTGTGTGTCACTCTCAGCCCGTTTCTGTGTGTCACTCTCAGTCCGTCTCTGTGTG
This sequence comes from Littorina saxatilis, assembly GCF_037325665.1. Taxonomy (NCBI): domain Eukaryota; kingdom Metazoa; phylum Mollusca; class Gastropoda; order Littorinimorpha; family Littorinidae; genus Littorina; species Littorina saxatilis. Next base: position 24,344,990 of record NC_090254.1, read on the forward strand.
TCACTCTCAGCCCGTCTCTGTCTGTCACTCTCAGTCCGTCTCTGTCTGTCACTCTCAGTCCGTCTCTGTGTGTCACTCTCAGCCCGTCTCTGTGTGTCACTCTCAGTCCGACTCTGTGTGTCACTCTCAGTCCGTCTCTGTGTGTCACTCTCAGTCCGACTCTGTGTGTCACTCTCAGTCCGACTCTGTGTGTCACTCTCAGTCCGTCTCTGTGTGTCACTCTCAGCCCGTCTCTGTGTGTCACTCTCAGTCCGACTCTGTGTGTCACTCTCAGTCCGTCTCTGTGTGTCACTCTCAGTCCGACTCTGTGTGTCACTCTCAGTCCGACTCTGTGTGTCACTCTCAGTCCGACTCTGTGTGTCACTCTCAGCCCGTCTCTGTCTGTCACTCTCAGCCCGTCTCTGTCTGTCACTCTCAGTCCGTTTCTGTCTGTCACTCTCAGCCCGTCTCTGTCTGTCCATAGATATCCCTTGACAGGATCGCCAACTCTGCGCGCGCGCCAACGCTGGCTCTGTTTCGAACTCCCGTCTGCGGCTGCGAGAGGTTTTGACAGTAACTTTACTTCCGGTGCAGTCTTTCAACACATGGAGAAGAAGGAGAATTTCGAAGGGTAGGTGGAGTTTGTGGCTGAGGTATGTGAAAAGCAAACAAAGCAATACAAAAAGATCATTGCTGATGATTGGAATGAGTCATGTGAATCAACAATAAAGATTGATTGTGGACGTCACGTCATTATTTTTGTTTTTAACACTTGAAACGCGAGAGCGCCATCTGACACACTGGTAAATCCGAAGCTGTGCACTCAAGCTGATCAGCAGATCGTTTTTCTGCAGAATTCTCGCTCACATCGGCCACTATTTTAGCTCAGCGAACCGACAAATTTGCAACAGAACAATTTCTGAATGTTAGAAATTCGGCTGTAGATTTATAGATACCCTTTCTATTCCATGGTTGTTGTTTTTTCAGGGGGAAAGTACCGACATCTCAATCGCTGAAAAGATGACAGCATCACCACAAAAGAAACTCCAAGAATTGCCAAAAGTAAGTAAAAATATTGACAGATCTATGTAAAAGACTATGAAAATTTAGAACTGGAACAACAGATATTCAAGAAATAACCGATAAGTGATATATTATAACTGAACCATTGATTGATTTGAATGTACATCATGCATGGAAGTTAAAAATGGTGCAGGAACTGAAGTCAGATCAACACATCAAAAAGATCAGTGCAATAAATTTGTTTTCTTTCCCATCCAGCATAATTCTGTTTTGATATATGCTTGATGTCTTCTGTTGTTTTTAAATTCATTGTCACTTCTAAATTGCATGCTTTATTGCAGAACGCTTGTGCATGATCTATCAAGAATGACAACTGCCTTTCACCGGAGCTCAGAGGGCTTGTCGACCAATTCAGTAATTGAAAAGTAAGTTTTTGAGTAAGGCGATATAAAAAAAATCAGCTTGCAAAGTCCCAGTACCTGAAAGATCACTTTCATTCATAGTTTTCGAGCAAAAATACTGCTTCGTTGCACAGAGAGGCTACTGTTTACAAATATTTTAGGTACATGCCTGCCACTACAATATTTCATGTGTTTTTTAGGATCATTGATAGCACATGTCATAGTTGAAAGACATGATAAGGATTCATGAGAGTGGTTTGTCAACACGTTCTATAACGACAAATGGAATACAATATTTAATATGTTCACATCCATTCATGTAAAGTGTAGTTTTGGGTTGTTGTCGTGTGTTGTTGGTTTTGATTGTGTGCATGCATCTACATCTTCAGTTTCACTCTTGGATTGATTTCTGCTATATTTGTGTGTTGTTTTATTTATAATATTTTATTTTCTGTGTTTTAGGTGCAGATCTGGAAGAGAAACTTCTGCTTCTTCATGACTGCCTAGTTCCCTGAGGCAAGGTTGGGAATGCTGCCAAGGAGAAGGCGTGGGCCAGGTACTACTCTGCTTTTTCAACCCAGCATTCAGGCATTACTGAGTTGACAGTATCCCCTGCAGTTTCAGCCTGGATTGCCTTGAACATGTTTATACTGTTGGTGTCTTAAAGGCCTATGAAGAAAAACTAGGGAACCAGTAAGTGCATTAGAAATCAAAGAGGATGAAGAGGACAATGCAAAGTATGTTGGAGGATGTGTTGCCAAAAAGCTAAAACAGAGAGTTTGGTGTCTCCAAAAGAGTGCGTACAGAGATGAGAAATTGCAGTGTTTGGAAGCCCTGACTTGCGCACCTGAATCCTACAGTGAAAAGAGTGAAAACACCCCTGACATGACAAGCATGCTGAACAAGGGCAAACTGACCTTTGTCAAGCCCAATGTATTGCAGATGTGTCTGTCCATGCAACACAAAGCAGAAATCTTAAACAGAATGAGGCAAAGCGTTGATGATATCAAATAACCAAAGGGAAGTAATTGCTCTTTATTCATACGACATGACCGTGTAATAGAGTAAGCGAGAGTTGTACAAAACCTTTTCTCCTGGCACCTGAGATAATAACAAGCATTGAAATATACAAGCGACTTTCATCCTCTCGTGCCAGGAGAAAAGGTTCCGTACAACTCTCGCTTAATCTATTACACATGTCGTATGCATAAAGAGCGATTACTTCCCTTTGGTGATTTGATGTCCATGGAACATATTTTCTGGGAAACCTGTGCATCAACACACAGGCAAAAGCAGATGACTTTATTGAACCATGCAGGAACAGTGATGCTGTTCCGGTGTGTTTTTATGACACTTTGTATTCATTTGATCTTTCACAAGCTGTTCAAGAAGACACTTTGCAAAATGTTCTGGTTTTTTTTAAAATAAGACTCCACCACAAACTGAAGACAATGATGGACAAAATGAAATGTACATGGAAAGAAAAGACTGAGGAAAAAGCTGAAAACATGCAATGTTGGACAAAATGAAATGCACATGGAAAGAAAGGAGTTTGAGGAAAAAGCTGAAAACATACAATGTTGAGAACAATCAGGAAGGATCTCTGTAGTGTGTTGTGTATGATCTTTCTTCATGCAGTACAAACTATCCCATCTGATCAAGTGCATGTACATTGAATTTGAACTTCTTCATTGTTGTCTTAGGTGTCGATTTTTTGTGTTAAAATCTGCTGTCGTTAAAATGTACTTCTCTTCCTATTTGGTTCAGTATTGTATCACATGGCTTGTTCAGTGCCTGTTCTGTATTTTCATGAGTCCATGTAAATTTAAGTCTGCAACATGAAAAATTTAAACATATTCATTTTGCTATGGTTCAAACCTAATTCCTTTATGTACTTGTTCAAAATATAATTTTGACAGCGATATATTTTGCAAACAGTTTTCATTTCAAAATCAATTGTCAGCCACTTGATAAATGTCTTGCATCGATGCGTCTGATTGTTTTTATGTTAACCACTATGTACACTGGAATTTGCTTTGCTTTCCTAATAGAACATGTTCAGTCGCATACCAGCAACACTTTGTTATAACCTTGAATGGTTGAAAACAACGTTAAACACCAAATAAAGAAAGAAAGAAAGAAAGCAACACTTTGTTAACGTTTGAATGGAATTGGAAGTTGTATGAACTCAAATAGAGCATATGTATCTTTGGTCACAGTGACACACACCATACAGTGACAATTAATGCAGGGCCGGACTAGGGCTACGGGGGGGGGGGGGGGGGGGGGGGGGGGGGGTTATGCAACCCCCCCTCCCCAACCTAAACATGTACCTCACTTATTTAAAAAAAATGTATTATTGTTTATTTTATGCCGTTTCATGCAAGGAGCGACCATTTTCCTATCTCAGAATATGACCTACCCTTCCCCTGACCCCCACAAGGGGCAGAGGAACATCCCCCTGGACCACCACTGGCAACCCCCCCCCCCCCCTCCTCTTTGCTTAGTCCGGCCCTGTAATGTACCAACATTCACTATCTCACTCAGTCTCAATTCGCACAATTTGACACAAGAAAGATTCCTATTCATACACATGCATATATTTAATCAATGAAGTAGATACATTCTCAAACAAAGTTTCAACATGTTGCACCCAAATTAAAGCATAAATTCTTGTGACATTTAATTTAATTAATTAACGGGAATTAATCAATGCTTTAATTTGGGAGTTTGAAATTTGTCGCAATAATTTCTTGGTCAAGTTTATTTACATTCTCTGCTAAAGAGCTTTACAGTCAAATCCAATTTTCCACACCTAACCTATAAAACACAACATTCCAAATGGAAAAAAAAAAATCATTCTCTTGGCTCAGAATTGGTGTTGATTAATTGTAACAAAGCGATTTACTGAAAATGTTACTTGTCACTCACTTCAACACTGTCGCCAAGCCAGTCTAAACTGCAGCACGCTGCTTCAGGAGGGACTTTTTCCTTTACACTTTAAATCCAAACACCATCGGCTGCGTAGAAAAATCACTGAAAATGCTGACTCAAAGTCAAACCTTAACCAAGCTGGCCTCCAGGCTCCAGCACAACAACCTTAACCACCTGGTTCCCCTCGTTCTTCGCGAGGCACCATGACTCGGGAAGCTGCTGTACATCACGACACAGTTCTTCAAAGTTGTAGATTTTGCAACAACCTCTGGCAATTCTGGTGCGGGACGGAATGTCTGAAAAAAAGCAGAACAATAAACCCTTAGTAAAACTAAATTTCTAGAGAAATAAGTCTAACTGTCCATACAAATAGCTGGATGATAGCTATTAATGGCAGTTGATAGACGTTTGAAGTTGAACGATTTGGTGGAGAATAGGTCGACAAGCTCTCTGAGCTCCGGTGAAAGGCAGTTGAAAGGCAGAAAGAACAAGCGTTCTGCAATAAAGCATGCAATTTAGAAGTGACAATGAATTTAAAAACAACAGAAGACATCAAGCATATAGACTATATCAAAACAGAATTATGCAAGAGGGGAGAGAAAACAAATATATTGCACTGATCTTTTTGATGTGTTGATCTGACTTCAGTTCCTGCACCATTTTTAACTTCCATGCATCATAGACCTATCAATGGTTCAGTTATAATATATCACTTATCGGTTATTTCTTGAATATCTGTTGTTCCAGTTCTAAATTTTCATAGTCTTTTACATAGATCTGTCAATATTTTTACTTACTTTTGGCAATTCTTGGAGTTTCTTTTGTGGTGATGCTGTCATCTTTTCAGCGATTGAGATGTCGGTACTTTCCCCCTGAAAAAACAACAACCATGGAATAGAAAGGGTATCTATAAATCTACAGCCGAATTTCTAACATTCAGAAATTGTTCTGTTGCAAATTTGTCGGTTCGCTGAGCTAAAATAGTGGCCAATGTGAGCGAGAATTCTGCAGAAAAACGATCTGCTGATCAGCTTGAGTGCACAGCTTCGGATTTACCAGTGTGTCAGATGCTCTCGCGTTTCAAGTGTTAAAAACAAAAATAATGACGTGCCGTCCACAATCAATCTTTATTGTTGATTCACATGACTCATTTCAATCATCAGCAATGATCTTTTTGTATTGCTTTGTTTGCTTTTCACATACCTCAGCCACAAACTCCACCTCCCCTTCGAAATTCTCCTTCTTCTCCATGTGTTGAAAGACTGCACCGGAAGTAAAGTTACTGTCAAAATCGTCTTTTCCGCTTTCCGCTACTTGGTGAGCGCGCGCAACGAGTTGGCGATCCCGTCAATACACATCTATGGTCTGTCACTCTCAGCCCGTCTCTGTCTGTCACTCTCAGCCCGTTTCTGTGTGTCACTCTCAGCCCGTCTCTGTCTGTCACTCTCAGCCCGTCTATGTCTGTCACTCTCAGCCCGTCTATGTCTGTCACTCTCAGCCCGTCTCTGTGTGTCACTCTCAGCCCGTCTCTGTGTGTCACTCTCAGCCCGTCTATGTCTGTCACTCTCAGCCCGTCTCTGTCTGTCACTCTCAGCCCGTCTATGTCTGTCACTCTCAGCCCGTCTATGTCTGTCACTCTCAGCCCGTCTCTGTGTGTCACTCTCAGCCCGTCTCTGTCTGTCACTCTCAGCCCGTCTATGTCTGTCACTCTCAGCCCGTCTATGTCTGTCACTCTCAGTCCGTCTCTGTCTGTCACTCTCAGCCCGTCTCTGTGTGTCACTCTCAGTCCGTCTCTGTCTGTCACTCTCAGTCCGTCTCTGTCTGTCACTCTCAGCCCGTCTATGTCTGTCACTCTCAGCCCGTCTCTGTGTGTCACTCTCAGCCCGTCTCTGTGTGTCACTCTCAGCCCGTCTATGTCTGTCACTCTCAGCCCGTCTCTGTGTGTCACTCTCAGCCCGTCTCTGTGTGTCACTCTCAGCCCGTTTCTGTGTGTCACTCTCAGTCCGTCTCTGTGTGTCACTCTCAGTCCGTCTCTGTCTGTCACTCTCAGTCCGTCTCTGTCTGTCACTCTCAGTCCGTCTCTGTGTGTCACTCTCAGCCCGTCTCTGTGTGTCACTCTCAGTCCGTCTCTGTCTGTCACTCTCAGTCCGTCTCTGTCTGTCACTCTCAGTCCGTCTCTGTGTGTCACTCTCAGCCCGTCTCTGTGTGTCACTCTCAGTCCGTCTCTGTGTGTCACTCTCAGTCCGTCTCTGTGTGTCACTCTCAGTCCGTCTCTGTGTGTCACTCTCAGCCCGTCTCTGTCTGTCACTCTCAGCCCGTCTCTGTGTGTCACTCTCAGCCCGTCTCTGTCTGTCACTCTCAGTCCGTCTCTGTGTGTCACTCTCAGCCCGTCTCTGTCTGTCACTCTCAGCCCGTCTCTGTCTGTCACTCTCAGTCCGTCTCTGTCTGTCACTCTCAGTCCGACTCTGTGTGTCACTCTCAGCCCGTCTCTGTCTGTCACTCTCAGTCCGTCTCTGTCTGTCACTCTCAGCCCGTCTATGTCTGTCACTCTCAGTCCGTCTCTGTGTGTCACTCTCAGTCCGTCTCTGTGTGTCACTCTCAGTCCGTCTCTGTGTGTCACTCTCAGTCCGTCTCTGTGTGTCACTCTCAGTCCGTCTCTGTCTGTCACTCTCAGTCCGTCTCTGTGTGTCACTCTCAGTCCGTCTCTGTGTGTCACTCTCAGTCCGTCTCTGTGTATCACTCTCAGTCCGTCTCTGTCTGTCACTCTCAGTCCGTCTCTGTCTGTCACTCTCAGTCCGTCTCTGTGTGTCACTCTCAGTCCGTCTCTGTGTGTCACTCTCAGTCCGTCTCTGTGTGTCACTCTCAGCCCGTCTATGTCTGTCACTCTCAGCCCGTCTATGTCTGTCACTCTCAGCCCGTCTCTGTCTGTCACTCTCAGTCCGTCTCTGTGTGTCACTCTCAGTCCGTCTCTGTGTGTCACTCTCAGTCCGTCTCTGTGTGTCACTCTCAGCCCGTCTCTGTGTGTCACTCTCAGTCCGTCTCTGTCTGTCACTCTCAGTCCGTCTCTGTCTGTCACTCTCAGTCCGTCTCTGTCTGTCACTCTCAGTCCGTCTCTGTGTGTCACTCTCAGTCCGTCTCTGTGTGTCACTCTCAGTCCGTCTCTGTGTGTCACTCTCAGTCCGTCTCTGTGTGTCACTCTCAGTCCGTCTCTGTCTGTCACTCTCAGTCCGTCTCTGTGTGTCACTCTCAGTCCGTCTCTGTGTGTCACTCTCAGTCCGTCTCTGTGTGTCACTCTCAGTCCGTCTCTGTGTGTCACTCTCAGTCCGTCTCTGTGTGTCACTCTCAGTCCGTCTCTGTCTGTCACTCTCAGCCCGTCTCTGTGTGTCACTCTCAGTCCGTCTCTGTGTGTCACTCTCAGTCCGTCTCTGTGTGTCACTCTCAGTCCGTCTCTGTCTGTCACTCTCAGTCCGTCTCTGTGTGTCACTCTCAGTCCGTCTCTGTGTGTCACTCTCAGTCCGTCTCTGTCTGTCACTCTCAGTCCGTCTATGTCTGTCACTCTCAGCCCGTCTCTGTGTGTCACTCTCAGCCCGTCTATGTCTGTCACTCTCAGCCCGTCTCTGTGTGTCACTCTCAGCCCGTCTATGTCTGTCACTCTCAGCCCGTCTCTGTGTGTCACTCTCAGCCCGTCTCTGTGTGTCACTCTCAGTCCGACTCTGTGTGTCACTCTCAGTCCGTCTCTGTGTGTCACTCTCAGCCCGTCTCTGTGTGTCACTCTCAGCCCGTCTCTGTGTGTCACTCTCAGCCCGTCTATGTCTGTCACTCTCAGCCCGTCTCTGTCTGTCACTCTCAGCCCGTCTATGTCTGTCACTCTCAGCCCGTCTATGTCTGTCACTCTCAGCCCGTCTCTGTGTGTCACTCTCAGCCCGTCTCTGTCTGTCACTCTCAGCCCGTCTATGTCTGTCACTCTCAGCCCGTCTATGTCTGTCACTCTCAGTCCGTCTCTGTCTGTCACTCTCAGCCCGTCTCTGTGTGTCACTCTCAGTCCGTCTCTGTCTGTCACTCTCAGTCCGTCTCTGTCTGTCACTCTCAGCCCGTCTATGTCTGTCACTCTCAGCCCGTCTCTGTGTGTCACTCTCAGCCCGTCTCTGTGTGTCACTCTCAGCCCGTCTATGTCTGTCACTCTCAGCCCGTCTCTGTGTGTCACTCTCAGCCCGTCTCTGTGTGTCACTCTCAGTCCGACTCTGTGTGTCACTCTCAGTCCGTCTCTGTGTGTCACTCTCAGTCCGTCTCTGTCTGTCACTCTCAGTCCGTCTCTGTCTGTCACTCTCAGTCCGTCTCTGTGTGTCACTCTCAGTCCGTCTCTGTGTGTCACTCTCAGTCCGTCTCTGTCTGTCACTCTCAGTCCGTCTCTGTCTGTCACTCTCAGTCCGTCTCTGTGTGTCACTCTCAGTCCGTCTCTGTGTGTCACTCTCAGTCCGTCTCTGTGTGTCACTCTCAGTCCGTCTCTGTGTGTCACTCTCAGTCCGTCTCTGTGTGTCACTCTCAGCCCGTCTCTGTCTGTCACTCTCAGCCCGTCTCTGTGTGTCACTCTCAGCCCGTCTCTGTCTGTCACTCTCAGT
>NC_090254.1:24358945-24371445 GCF_037325665.1 Littorina saxatilis
GCTACATTACGACGTTCTCCACACATCTTGGTCTCTACAGATACCGACGCCTCTTCTTTGGTGTGAACTCCGCAAGCGAGATCTTCCAAGAAACCATCAGGCAAGTACTGTCTGGCCTCAAGGGTGTCGTAAACATCAGTGACGACATTCTCTGCTACGGTACGTCACAGCAAGACCATGACAACAACCTACGCGCTCTCATGCAGCGTCTCCGTGAGAAAGACCTCACTCTCAACACTGACAAGTGTGAGTACAACAAGAAGTCGCTTGAGTTCCTTGGTCATATCTTCGGGGAAGACGGCATCACCCCAAGCCAAGACAAGCTCAAGACCATTCTTGAACTGCCAACACCAACCAACGCATCTGAAGTAAGAAGTCTTCTCGGCATGATGAACTTCTGTGGTGCACACTTCATTCCAAACTATGCAACACTCACCCATGAACTCCGTCTGCTGACAAAGAAGACAACACCATGGTCGTGGAATGAAAAGCATGACGCAGCCCTCGGAACGCTGAAAGCAGAACTAAGCAAAGCAACGACTCTTGCTTACTTCAATCCAGGAAAACCGACAGAGATCTACACCCACGGCAGTCCTGTAGGCATCTCTGCAGTCCTGACCCAAGACAAGCGCATCATCCAGTTTGCAAGCCGAGCACTCACTCCAACAGAACAAAGATATTCACAGACAGAACGTGAAGCACTCGCCATCACATGGGCCTGTGAATATTTTCACATCTACCTGTTTGGTGCTACATTCACTGTCTACACTGACCACAAGCCTTTGGTCAGCATGTTCAACAACCCTCGTGCTCAACTTTCTGCTCGTGTTGAACGCTGGGTACTGAGAACACAGCCCTACGAAATGACTGTTCAGTACCGACCTGGTTTCGACAACCCCGCCGACTATCTGAGTCGACATCCAGTCCAACAGCATCCCAGCAGCAGAGAAGAGAAGATCGCAGAAGAGTATCTTCACTACGTTGTCGACACGTCCACTCCAAAAGCCATGACGTTAGACACCGTCATCTCAGAAACAGCGAAAGATGTCACCCTTACGGCAGTGATCAACGCAATCCTTACCAGTGACTGGGAAGCCAAAGACGACGTTGACACAAAAACTTTCAGAACCCTCTACTTGTGTCGTTCAGCCTAGAACTCTCACTCAGTCACAACGCATCAGTTCTACTCAAGGGTACACGCATCGTTCTCCCAGAGTCTCTTCATCTTCAAGCTGTGAAAGTCGCTCACACTGGACATCAAGGCATCGTCAAGACAGTCGCCCTGCTTCGAGAAAAGGTTTGGTTCCGAGGAATGCAAGAGACTGTTGAGAAAGCGGTGAAAAACTGCTTAACCTGTCAAATCTCCACTCCCACACCAGCCAGAGAACCGCTGAAGATGTCTCCACTGCCCACAGCACCTTGGTCTGAACTGAGTGCTGATTTCGCAGACGCACCCAACGGAAACATTCTCCTTGTCATCACAGATGAATATTCCAGATTCACCGTTGTTGACATTTTGCAATCAACATCCAGCCGGAGTGTGATTCCACGTCTCGACAAGATCTTCGCAGAATACGGCATACCAAATGTTCTGAAGACAGACAATGGCCCACCATTCAACAGCCACGAGTTCGCGACATACGCAACACACACCGGGTTCAAGCACAGGAAGATCACCCCCTGTGGCCCCGTGCAAATGGAGAAACGGAACGCTTTATGCGTACCATCAAGAAGACTGTCAAAGCCGCCCATGCACAACAGCTGAACTGGAAACAGGAAATGTACAAGTTTCTTCTTGACTACAGAACAACTCCACACTGCACAACTGGTGTCGCCCCTGCTACTGCCCTCTTTGGTCGCAACATCAAGAACAGACTACCACAACTCCCGCCGCAGCAGCCAGCGGACGCAAAGATGAGACAACAGGATGCCCGCGCCAAAGGCAAGATGAAGCTCTACGCAGACAACAAGAACTATGTCAAACCAAGCAACCTTCAGATTGGTGATTCTGTTATCATCAAGGACACTTCCATTAAGAAGTCTACTCCTCCATTCAACCCAACACCCCTCACTGTTGTGTCAAAGAACGGTTCTATGATCTCTGCGTGCCGAGGAAACAAGGTAATCACGCGAAACAGCAGTTTCTTCAAACGCTCCCCCAGACATCCAACTCCTTCAGAAACAAATGTCGCTGAAGCTGACGCCGAAGCTGAAACTGAAGCTGTTACTCTTCTTCACACAGATGAACCAAACTCGCAACATGCACACAACAAGCAAAACCAAAACGCACAAAACACACATACTAACGTCGCACCAACTCCACGTCGTTCGCACAGGGAAAAACATTTACCTACCAAACTGCAAGATTTTGTTCTGACTTGAACGTTGAACTGACTGATGTTTTGTAAAATCATTTTATTTCTGGTGCCTGTGCAGACATTTTATTTTCAAGATTTTCCGTCAAGTGCCTATTGTGTCGTTTTATTTCACATTGCTGTTTAGCATCATTTCACAGTATTTTTTGGGTAACACGTAAATTCAGTTTTGTTTTGTTTTTCTTTAATGAGAAGGGAAGATAAGTACACTAATTTCTACTTTCATTATCATTTGTTAGTACTTTCAAAATTCATAAGGCTGAAGCATTACTTCATAAGATTTGGAGTGAGAACACTTTTCTTGTTGAATGTAAAGTTAAACATTTCTAGTCAGCATTACATTTCTACTTCTAGGCATCATTCTTTAATCTTCAGGAGAAGATATCATTTCTTATCATTTTGCTTGTCCAGTTATCCATTTTGTAATTTTGGATTTTACTTCTTAAAATTCAAGAAGGGGAGAGATGTAGTGTTTGAGAATCTGTTACCATCTAAGGGAAGCAACTGCTACTAATGTGTTAAGTAACTAACGAGAGTTAGTTCCCTTGTCACATACACTGATCATCTTCATGGCTGACAATAAACACAGCTTGCCCCCTCAAACCATCGTTTGTCGGCTTTATCGTGTACATGCATGGTGAACGTGTATCCACCTTCATCACAGACATCATAATTAGTGATCTTGTCATTCTGCGTATAGGCATGGCTCTGAATGCAAGTTCACGATGACGTAACATCGGAATGGATAATACAATATTCTACATTCTATAAGAACGTGCAGACACACACCCATACACAACATCGGAATGGAAAATAAAACATTCTGCATTCTCTAACACACTCACACAAACACCCACACCCACACACACACACACACTGACCACACACACACACACACACACACACTACACACACACTGACCACACACACACACGCACACACACACACTGACCACACACACACACACACACACACTCACACACACACACCACACACACACTCCACTCACCAAAGAGTGGGGGATCAGGAAGGAGAACTCCCTCGCACTCATTTAGAAAGTCAGAGTCGCCATCCTTGTCCAAGGCGCTGTCGAAGAACGACAGACAGCTCATTCGACCAAGATACCTGTCTCCTCCGTATGGGCCCCCTCCCCCAATATTTAGCCTGCCCGGGGCACCAAGCGGGAACCTAGGGAAGCTGCCCGTCGGGCTCGTTTTCGTTTTATCCTTGCGAGTGATTCGAAGACCGTGAACAAGATCCCAAGCTACGAGTATTCCGGTTGAGTCTGTGTTGAGACTGTCTGTTGACAGAAGGTGAGCCACTTGCGTTCCGTTTTGTGTTGTCATGTTGACCTCAAGATATCTGAAATCAAGACAGAGAGGAATCTGAACACAAGAAAGACAGAATCTGTATATGGTTTTAGAAAAGTAATATGTGTTTGTGTGTGAGTGTATGTGTGTGCGTGTGTCTGTGCGTGCGAGTGTGTGTGTGTGTGTGTGTGTGTGTGTGTGTGTGTGTGTGTCTGTGTGAGAGAGAGAGAGAAAGAGAGAGAGAGAGAGTGAACTGTACTGAACTGGCCTATAAATAGAACTTTATTTTACAAGGATTAAGATTTCAGGTTAGGCCTTTTCTTACAATGTGTCTATGAGACGCACGAACACACTATAAAGAGAGAGAGAGAAAAAAAGAGAGAGGGGAGAGAGATAGGGAGGGGTTGTTATAGATTTATAGAACGTAATCCCTTTGGCCTTTCTTTTTACATCTCTCCAAAAAGGTATTCCTTGTCAATAATTTAACAATTTGGCAACCTGAACGACAAAAAATTGTGTTTAATCCACATAATCCGTTCATCATCAATCACGCATTCGTCTCGGGATACAGGGGAGGGTGTGTGTGTGTGTGTGTGTGTGTGCGTGTGTGTGTGTGTGTGTGTGTGTGTGTGTGTGTGTGTGTGTGTGTGTGTGTGTGTGTGTGTGTGTGTGTGTGTGTGTGTGTGTGTGCCTGTGTGCGTATGTGTGTGTGTGTGTGTGACAGAGAGAGATCAAATCAAATCAAATCAAATCAAATCAAATTTTATTTTACGAGGGTTGTGGCATAAGCAATATAAACGAGCTTCTTTTCAACCAGCCCTCGCCCAGAGAGGGACTATTCTAATCTTGAATACATATATATATATATATATGTGAGCTTGGGAACGACAGTTACGGTACACATGCACTCTTGTGCATCCGTGTGAACTCGTGGTACCTCTATACTATCGGGGATCCATTAAGGTTTCCGAGACTGAGTTTCATTTCTATTGAATTGGTCTCGCGGAATAGCCGATTCTAAAATTTGCATAGGTAAAACGATTGCTTTTTTAGTACCAGCCTCTGGAGTAAATTTTGTGGTTAATGTTTTTGTGAACAAGAAACAATTGACGGGTGGCTTTGTTCCATCTCCCTTTTTCCCTCCGCCGCGATGTAAAGTTGAATAGTTGAAGGTGACGTTAGGCACTAACTAAAGAAAGTGGGGCTGCCTGACACCCCTCGAGTTGAATGGGTTAATCTTGTGACACCGGTGCACAGGATGTGAACGCTAAAACTGTGCTTTTGCTTGGAATCTTTGAGGGAAAAAGACGTGTATTTGGTGCGGCGTGTTTTTAATGCTGTTGTGTCAGTGACATGTCTGTCACGGCCGGAAATCTTTCCGGAATGTGAGGATTCTTTTGCTGGTAGGTTAAAACAATTTTCTTTCTGTAAATGGGTAGGCGGTGAAAAGAATAGTATGCTGCTTAGGGGGAGGATTTATTTGAATGTTTAAGTAGATTGTTTTGTGAGTTGGAATGGTTGGGAAGATTTTTGTGTGTGAATGTTTTAGAAGACTGTTGTTTGAGAGAACGGTATATGTATTGTAGGTATGTTATTTGGTAGGAATGATGTGTTTTGTTGTTTAATGAGTTAGCTTGTGGTAGTTGAAATTGTTGATTTGTTTACGTATGCTTACGGCGTGCATTCTGTGTTTACAGGATGGCCGAGTGTGCGACGGGGTTTTAGTTAGGTTTTTCTTTCTAGAGGGGTTCTTTTTAGTTAGGTCTGTTCGGGTTTAGTTAGGTCTTTTTCTTTTTTTAGTGGGTCGTAGATTTGTTTTTATAGACTAGGTTTTGTTAGTGAAGAGTAGTTAGATTTAGTGGAGAGATTTTGGTCAGATTTTGTTAGAGTTTTTGTAGATTTGGTTTTTTTTTAAAGAATTGTTTTTTAGGTTGTTTTTTTAGATTTCGTTTGTGTAAATTAGAGTCTCATTGTGGTTTTTTTTGAATTAAAGTTGAGAGTGAGGATTTAGAGTAGAGTGTAGTTTGGGGAAAGGATTTGGTGTGTTTTAAAGGGTATTTTTAGGGGAAGAATGTAGTTTTAGAATGAAGAGTGAGAATATTGTTTTTTTGAAGTTGTTTAGTCCTATACAGTGAAAGTTGTATTTGAAGATAAACCCACGTTATCCCACATTTTCCCCATTTCATCGTATGGAATAAAAGAACCTGGGTAATATAACTTGTGTCGTCTGCTTTAGTGTTTGAGTTCAGTACGAAAGAGGAAAGTAGATTGGCACTCGGTTACATTTGGCGCTGCGGAGCAAGGGTGGGTAGGGGGTGTTACTGTTAGGGCTAGGATTAGAGTAGGTTAGGGGACCCCGTCGCACAGGGAGAGGATGGCAGGCATGCAGTCCGGACGCGGGCTGGTGTTGAGGAGACGGGCGTGTGAGAAGTTGGAGGGAGTCCGGGCGTGACGTCGACGGATGCGGCTTTGTTGTCAACATTGCCATTTAGTTTGTTAATCCGGGGAAGAAAGGATTACAGTGATTAACATTTCTTTTTACTCTGTTAGTCCACAGAAGGACTTCAACGATTAACATTTCTTCGGACGTTTGTGAAAGACTGTTTGCACACCGTGCAAAGAGACAGAGTTGGGGAGTGGACCAGCCCTGGAAGAGTGTGTTCGATTATGTTGTTTTGATATTATGACGGACATGTGTAGTTGTATGTTTGATTACGCTACATGGATGTGATGTGATTACTAACACTTGTGGTTGTATGTATGGGTGTTAGTGTGGTTTTTGTTGCAAGCCGGGTGCTTGGGGCGTGAGTTATGCGCTTGCCGGTTTATTTGTTTCAAGGATCGAAACATGGTGAACAACATAATGTTGAAATACCGTCATATCATACATATTGGAAGGGAAAAGGATGGTGAAGGAAGGATTGTGAAGGAAGGAAGGAGAGTGAAGGAAGGAAGGAAGGATTGTGAAGGAAGGAAGGAAGGATTGTGAAGGAAGGAAGGAGAGTGATGGTGAAGAAGAGAAGGATATATATCATAGTAAACTTCATATACTGTAGACAGGGTGCCTGGGACGCATTCAACTTGTATCAGTTTACCACAAGGACGCCCAGAGGTGGTGGTATTTGACGGGTTTTATGTTGTCTCTAGCCGATTGTCTACGCGCACATATTTTAATTTGTTTGAGTATGGCGTCTCCAGCCTCGTACGCCTCAGGAGCAAAGTATGCTACCTGTAAGGGATTAGATAACCTTTTTCTTCCTTTTTGCTCTCTGCTGTCGTTTGGTTTGTCTTTACTGTTTTCTCCGCTCTCACTTTTACTGTTTCCTCTGCTCTCGCTATTTTCTTGGTGGTATTTTTTAGAATTTGAGTTCTGGTGCTTATTGATGTCTTTGTTCGAAGACAGTGTGTATACTGGTTTTGTTTATTAGAATTAATATTAGTGGATTTTTGAAATAGATTCTGAAGGATTGTATGGTTGCCTATGAATACTCCTGTTGAATGGTTTAATTGTGATGAGTGACATTAGGTTATTGCTGATTTTTGACTAAAGGTTTGATATTCTGGGTGAGTTTTAAGGACTTCCATTTTTTTCATTGCCTTGGCAAGTGGTCATTTTGTTAGTTGATTAGAAGATTGTGTTGCCAAGTACAGTTGGGATACAAAGAGGGGACATGCATTGATAAATCGTAAAGGTTGTCAGTATTTTGTTCTGATGTATGCTCAAGAGAGATCAGATGCTTTGATAAATCGTAAAGATTGTCAACATTTTGTTCTGATGTATGCTCAAGAGAGATAAAATATTTGATAAGTCGTAAAGATTATCATTATTGGTTATCTGGCAAGTGGTGAACATAATTCTTTGTAAAGTGAACCATGGAACTGCCTCTGTTAAAGATGAGTTGTGATTTTTTGTCAACTTGTGTGAGTTGGATGTGGACAGGAGATAGGATTATTGGCACGGGAAGGATTATGTGAAATGTGTATTTCAGAACATTTAATTTTGGAGAAATATTGTATTAGTCAGTTGATGATTGTTTTTGGTGTGAAAGTTTTTGAAATGATTTGAGGATGGAGAATATTATGTTCTTGGGAGGTTAAATATTTTGTTGAATTTTTTTGATTCTGGCATGTCGCCAGGAGACGACAGTCTAAGTTGGGGAGGATGTGAGCTTGGGAACGACAGTTACGGTACACATGCACTCTTGTGCATCCGTGTGAACTCGTGGTACCTATATACTATCGGGGATTCATTAAGGTTTCCGAGACTGAGTTTCATTTCTATTGAATTGGTCTCGCGGAATAGCCGATTCTAAAATTTGCATAGGTAAAACGATTGCTTTTTTAGTACCAGCCTCTGGAGTAAATTTTGTGATTAATGTTTTTGTGAACAAGAAACAATTGACGGGTGGCTTTGTTCCATCTCCCTTTTTCCCTCCGCCGCGATGTAAAGTTGAATAGTTGAAGGTGACGTTAGGCACTAACTAAAGAAAGTGGGGCTGCCTGACACCCCTCGAGTTGAATGGGTTTTAATCTTGTGACACCGGTGCACAGGATGTGAACGCTAAAACTGTGCTTTTGCTTGGAATCTTTGAGGGAAAAAGACGTGTATTTGGTGCGGCGTGTTTTTAATGCTGTTGTGTCAGTGACATGTCTGTCACGGCCGGAAATCTTTCCGGAATGTGAGGATTCTTTTGCTGGTAGGTTAAAACAATTTTCTTTCTGTAAATGGGTAGGCGGTGAAAAGAATAGTATGCTGCTTGGGGGGAGGATTTATTTGAATGTTTAAGTAGATTGTTTTGTGAGTTGGAATGGTTGGGAAGATTTTTGTGTGTGAATGTTTTAGAAGACTGTTGTTTGAGAGAACGGTATATGTATTGTAGGTATGTTATTTGGTAGGAATGATGTGTTTTGTTGTTTAATGAGTTAGCTTGTGGTAGTTGAAATTGTTGATTTGTTTACGTATGCTTACGGCGTGCATTCTGTGTTTACAGGATGGCCGAGTGTGCGACGGGTTTTAGTTAGGTTTTTCTTTCTAGAGGGATTCTTTTTAGTTAGGTCTGTTCGGGTTTAGTTAGGTCTTTTTCTTTTTTTAGTGGGTCGTAGATTTGTTTTTATAGACTAGGTTTTGTTAGTGAAGAGTAGTTAGATTTAGTGGAGAGATTTTGGTCAGATTTTGTTTTTTGTAGATTTGGGTTTTTTTTAAAGAATTGTTTTTTAGGTTGTTTTTTTAGATTTCGTTTGTGTAAATTAGAGTCTCATTGTGGTTTTTTTGACTCACATGCGAAGCAAAAGTGAGTCTATGTACTCACCCGAGTCGTCCGTCCGTCCGGACGTCCGGACGTCCGGAAAACTTTAACGTTGGATATTTCTTGGACACTATTCAGTCTATCAGTACCAAATTTGGCAAGATGGTGTATGATGACAAGGCCCCAAAAAACATACATAGCATCTTGACCTTGCTTCAAGGTCAAGGTCGCAGGGGCCATAAATGTTGCCTAAAAAACAGCTATTTTTCACATTTTTCCCATTTTCTCTGAAGTTTTTGAGATTGAATACCTCACCTATATATGATATATAGGGCAAAGTAAGCCCCATCTTTTGATACCAGTTTGGTTTACCTTGCTTCAAGGTCAAGGTCACAGGAGCTCTTCAAAGTTGGATTGTATACATATTTTGAAGTGACCTTGACCCTGAACTATGGAAGATAACTGTTTCAAACTTAAAAATTATGTGGGGCACATGTTATGCTTTCATCATGAGACACATTTGGTCACATATGATCAAGGTCAAGGTCACTTTGACCCTTATGAAATGTGACCAAAATAAGGTAGTGAACCACTAAAAGTGACCATATCTCATGGTAGAAAGAGCCAATAAGCACCATTGTACTTCCTATGTCTTGAATTAACAGCTTTGTGTTGCATGACCTTGGATGACCTTGACCTTGGGTCAAGGTCACATGTATTTTGGTAGGAAAAATGTGTAAAGCATGCGAGTCGTATGGGCTTTGCCCTTCTTGTTTGAATTAAAGTTGAGAGTGAGGATTTAGAGTAGAGTGTAGTTTGGGGAAAGGATTTGGTGTGTTTTAAAGGGTATTTTTAGGGGAAGAATGTAGTTTTAGAATGAAGAGTGAGAATATTGTTTTTTTGAAGTTGTTTAGTCCTATACAGTGAAAGTTGTATTTGAAGATAAACCCACGTTATCCCACATTTTCCCCATTTCATCGTATGGAATAAAAGAACCTGGGTAATATAACTTGTGTCGTCTGCTTTAGTGTTTGAGTTCAGTACGAAAGAGGAAAGTAGATTGGCACTCGGTTACATTTATATATATATATATATATATACATACGTAAAACAATTACAAAAGATAAGCAAGGCAGAGAAACTATTCACATGACTATATACACGTTGTAGGCTATACATACATTCTTGCGTTATGAAACACTGATGCTTTATGGACAGATATGATCAATATGAAAATAATCAGAACGAAGTCTTCCATCACTGTGACTTTTCGTAATTTGACATTAAATGTAATGAGAGGTGTTTTTTGAAAGTATTGAGACTTGTTGGGACTCGAAATGATTCCGGGAGAGAATTCCACAAAACGCTGCCAGAATAAGCTAAACTTGATTTAAAGAGATCTATCCGCGGAATGGGGACGTTGAATTTTCGGCTTGGTTTGGCTTTAAATTTTGTAATGAAAGCA
The DNA here is from genome assembly GCF_037325665.1 of Littorina saxatilis. NCBI lineage: Eukaryota > Metazoa > Mollusca > Gastropoda > Littorinimorpha > Littorinidae > Littorina > Littorina saxatilis. The sequence goes on from NC_090254.1 coordinate 24,369,342, forward strand.
CTCGGTGCATGGCCAGAAAGGATTTTGTGAAGGAGCACGCCTTTATTTGATTTAAATCTTTCTTTTAAAGGCATAATCTTAAGTTTTTATAATCGTCGAAAACAAGACTAGATTGTTTTAATAGAACTGATTTTAGTGCTCGTCTGTGTAGACTGTACAGTGGTTTTAAAATGTTTGCACTGGCAGAGTCCCAGATGGTCGAACAATAATCCGTGATGGTTTGTATGTATGCATTATAAAATAATAACCTTGAGTGTGGATCAAGAAAGTGCTTTATTCTGTTCAACAAATATATTTTCCTCGACACGGTTTTGCACAACATGATGGGTCCAAGATAAATTATTATCGATATTTACTCCCAAAACTTTGTGATCTCCTACTTCCGCTATTGCATCGTTGCCAATTAATAAGGAATGAGGATTATTCTTGATGTTTTGTCTTTTTTGCCTTGTTGTAATTAACATGTATTTGGTCTTTTGGGGGTGAAGACTCATGTGGTTATATTTTGTCCAATTAATGAGATCATCTACACTGTTCTGCAATGATAAATAAAGTTTGTCTAATTTTTTATCAGAAATGTGTATGGTCGTATCATCAGCAAATAGTTCACAATCATCATTAACACTAAAAGGAAGATCGTTAATATACAGAGAGAAAAGAAGTGGCCCAAGGACAGAACCCTGGGGGACTCCATATAACACCGGTCTTTTACTTGACATAGTGGAATTCACGCAGACGGATTGCTCTCGTCCGGCTAAGAAAGATGAGAGGAGGCATAGGGTTTGGGGTGACAATCTATACTCAGCTAATTTTCTTAAAAGTAACTCATGATTAATGACGTCGAATGCTTTTGCAAAATCGACGAATAGGACACCACAGAGTTCATTATTATTAATGTTGCTAAGCAAGTTTTCAAGAAGGTTTATTAATGCTGTGTGGCACGAATGATTTACTCTGAAGCCTTTTACTCTGAAGCCTGACTGATTTGAATGAATAAGGTCGTATTTCTTCAAATGTGCGGCCAAGTGTGTATATATGTGTTTTTCAAGTGGTTTTGATAAAACAGGAAGAATCGAGATTGGTCTGTAATTGGCGGGGTCAGAAGAATTACCTGATTTGAATAGCGGGATTACTTTTGCCTCCTTTAATTTGGCGGGAAAGTCAGATTTGTCCAGGCACAAGTTGTAAACGTATGTCAGAGATTCTGCAATAAAAGGGGCAGACAACTTCAAAATTTTCCCATCAAGATTATCTAGACCATGAGTACCAGTTTGTTTTAAGCATATCAGATAATGGAAGACTTCGCTCACAGATAACAGGGGGATGTCTAAATTATGTGTAATATTCTTTGAAACACAAAACTGTTTCAACTTGTCCAGATTATTCTGTTTTGATCTATCATTTGTGATTATTTTTTCAACAATAGAAGTGAAATGAATGTTAAGATCATCCGCAGGTACATCAATGACAGAAGATTTTACGGTTTCTTTACGTGTCAACTGGTTGATCACTTTCCAGATGGCTTTTGAGTTTTGTTTCGTATTTGATCCAGCGAGCTCACGGTAATATTTTTTGCGAGCAGCACGTTTCATGGACGTTACTTCGTTTCTCTGCTTTCTGTACTCTTCTTCTCTGCCATTACGTTTAAGAAAATCGCGGTGATTAATCGCACATTGAATATCGTGTGTAAGCCATTTTGGTTTTGGGTGTTGCTGCACACGAGAGGTTCTGAATGGTGCATGTTTATCATATACTTTTATAACAAGTTGTACCATAATTCAAATGCTTCATCGGGGTCAGTATGATTATAAATTGTTGAAAAATCTGTAGAGAGAGAGAGAGAGAGAGAGAGAGAGAGAGAGAGAGAGAGAGAGAGAGAGAGAGAGAGAAAGAGAGAGAGAGAGAGAGAGAGCTAGAGAGAATGAGAGAGCTGGGTTATGGACGTATAGAACGTGAACACTTTAGCCTTTCTTTTTACATCTCTCCAAAAAAGGTATTCCTTGTTAAGAATTAAATAATTTGACAACCTCTATGGCAGAAAAATGTGTTTAATCTACATAATCCGTCCATCATTAAGTCACGCATTTGTCTCTGTATATTCGAT
>NC_090254.1:24376445-24386445 GCF_037325665.1 Littorina saxatilis
CTACTGGACCGATCTTTATGAAATTTTTCATTAGAGTTCCTGGATATGATATCCCCGAACGTTTTTTTCAGTTTTTTGATAAATGTCTTTGATGACGTCATATCCGGCATTGTGTAAAAGTTGAGGCGGCACTGTCACACCCTCGTTTTTCAATCAAATTGATTGAAATTTTGGCCAAGCAATCTTCGACAAAGGCCGGAGTTTGGTATTGCATTTCAGCTTGGAGGCTTAACAATTATTTAATTACTTTGGTCATTAAAAATCTAAAAAATTGTAATTAAAATTGGTTTTTTATAAAACGATTCAAAATTACGTTTATCGTATTCTTCATCCTTTTCTGATTCCAAAAACATATAAATATGTTATATTTGGATTAAAAACAAGCTCTCAAAATTAAAAATATAAAAATTATGATTAAAATTAAATTTCCGAAATCGATTTAAAAACTATCATCTTATTCCTTGTCCGTTCCTGATTCCAAAAACATATAGATATGATATGTGTGGATTAAAAACACGTTCAGAGAGTTAAAAAGAATAGAGATATAGAAAAGCGTGCTATCCTCCTCAGCGCAACCACTACCGCGCTTTTCTGGATTGTTAATTTCACTGCCTTTGCCACGAGCGGTGGACAGACAATGCTACGAGTGTACGGTCTTGCGGAAAAAATGCAATGCGTTCAGTTTCATTTTGTGAGTTCGACAGCTTGACTAAAATTTAATGTTGTTATTTCGCCTTACGCGATATCCTGAGAAAGCTTCAATGAGCAAAACTTCAATTTAGTATAATGTATTTTGCTGTCCTAGTATTGGTGGGTACGACCGGCACGGTTGGCCTAGTGGTAAGGCGTCCGCCCCGTGATCGGGAGGTCGTGGGTTCGAACCCCGGCCGGGTCATACCTAAGACTTTGAAATTGGCAATCTAGTGGCTGCTCCGCCTGGCGTCTGGCATTATGGGGTTAGTGCTAGGACTGGTTGGTCCGGTGTCAGAATAAAGTGGCTGGGTGAGACATGAAGCCTGTGCTGCGACTTCTGTCTTGTGTGTGGCGCACGTTATCTGTCAAAGCAGCACCGCCCTGATATGGCCCTTCGTGGTCGGCTGGGCGTTAAGCAAAAACAAACAAATTGGTGGGTACAAAATTCCTCCTTTTCACATTTAGTCAAGTTTTGACTAAATGTTTTAACGTAGAGGGGGGAATCGAGACGAGGGTCGTGGTGTATGTGCGTGTGTGACTGTGTGTGTGTGTGTATGTGTGTGTGTGTGTGTGTGTGTGTGTGTGTGTGTGTGTGTGTCTGTCTGTCTGTGTGTGTGTGTAGAGCGATTCAGACTAAACTACTGGACCGATCTTTATGAAATTTTACATGAGAGTTCCTGGGTATGATATCCCCATACGTTTTTTTCATTTTTGTGATAAATGTCTTTGATGACGTCATATCCGGCTTTTCGTGAAAGTTGAGGCGGCACTGTCACGCCCACATTTTTCAACCAAATTGGTTGAAATTTTGGTCAAGTAATGTTCGACGAAGTCCGGACTTCGGTATTGCATTTCAGCTTGGTGGCTTAAAAATTAGTTAATGACTTTGGTCATTAAAAATCATTAAAAATCTGATTCCAAAAACATATAAAGATGTTATATTTGGATTAAAAACAAGCTCTGAAAATTAAATATATAAAAATTATTATCAAAATTAAATTTTCGAAATCAATTTAAAAACACTTTTATCTTATTCCTTGTCGGTTCCTGATTCCAAAAACATATAGATATGATATGTTTGGATTAAAAACACGCTCAGAAAGTTAAAACAAAGAGAGGTACAGAAAAGCGTGCTATCCTTCTCAGCGCAAGTACTACCCCGCTCTTCTTGTCAATTTCACTGCCTTTGCCGTGAGCGGTGGACTGACGATGCTACGAGTATACGGTCTTGCTGCGTTGCATTGCGTTCAGTTTCATTCTGTGAGTTCGACAGCTACTTGACTAAATGTTGTATTTTCGCCTTTCGCGACTTGTTTTTACTTTGTTCATCTCATCCAGTCACATTGTTGTTTAGAAAAAGACATCAATCAGAACGCGTGCATGCGCACCTGGTGTGTTGACCCAGTTGGAACTCTGGCAGCTGTGATCGTAGTCACCGCCGTGTCCTTTGTCGAGAGTCAAGCTGTAGAGGGCGAGGCAGGACAGCTTGCCCAGAAAGGGCTGGGGCAAGTGCCCGGGCCAGTGGACGCTGCTTGCCCCGCCCAGGGTCAAGGTGCCCGGAGTGGAGAGACCCTTTCTCGTCAAGCCTGGGAACGTTGCGATGGTTTCCTTGTCGTGCGCAACGAGCGTAAGCTGAAAAAGCAAGAATTATTTTCCCGTTTACTCTATTTCTGATCAATATACTTATGACCTTTTACGCCGATCACGACAGTCTTTGTTCTCCGAGACTGCGCTAGAGATCTGTGTCAAATTTCATATTTTGAAACTCGGAACAAATTATATTTTTGTATCGATCCATTTGAGTGAGAATTTCTTTTATTTATCTATTTTTACGATTGAACGCACACGAAAAGGCACTGTTTTGACGTACTATGGACATAGTATTTCTGATAAAGAGTTTTTCTTTTATGTTATATGCTTTATTGTGAACGTGTTTATCCTGCTGAAATATTTGCGGTTTTTATATTTAGTCAAGTTTTGACTAAATATTTTAACATCGAGGGGGAATCAAAACGAGGGTCGTGGTGTATGTGCGTGTGTGCGTGCGTGTGTGCGTGTGTGTGTGTGTGTGTGTGTGTGTGTAGAGCGATTCAGACTAAACTACTGGACCGATCTTTATGAAATTTGACATGAGAGTTCCTGGGTATAAAATCCCCGAACGTTTTTTTCATTTTTTTGATAAATGTCTTTGATGACGTCATATCCGGCTTTTCGTGAAAGTTGAGGCGGCACTGTCACGCCCTCATTTTTCAACCAAATTGGTTCAAATTTTGGTCAAGTAATCTTCGACGAAGCCCGGACTTCGGTATTGCATTTCAGCGTGGTGGCTTAAAAATTAATTAATGACTTTGGTCATTAAAAATCTGAAAATTGTAAAAAAAATTAAAAATTTATAAAACGATCCAAATTTACGTTTATCTTATTTTCCATCATTTGCTGATTCCAAAAACATATAAATATGTTATATTCGGATTAAAAACAAGCTCTGAAAATTAAATATATAAAAATTATTATCAAAATTAAATTGTCCAAATCAATTTAAAAACACTTTTATCTTATTCCTTGTCGGTTCCTGATTCCAAAAACATATAGATATGATATGTTTGGATTAAAAACACGCTCAGAAAGTTAAAACAAAGAGAGGTACAGAAAAGCGTGCTATCCTTCTTAGCGCAACTACTACCCCGCTCTTCTTGTCAATTTCACTGCCTTTGCCATGAGCGGTGGCCTGACGATGCTACGAGTAAAATGGCATTGCGTTCAGTTTCATTCTGTGAGTTCGACAGCTACTTGACTAAATATTGTATTTTCGCCTTACGCGACTTGTTATATTTAGTCAAGTTTTGACTAAATATTTTAACATCGAGGGGGAATCGAAACGTGTAAAAATTTATAAAACGATCCAAATTTACGTTTATCTTATTCTCCATCATTTGCTGATTTCAAAAACATATAAATATGTTATATTCGGATTAAAAACAAGCTCTGAAAATTAAATATATAAAAATTATTATCAAAATTAAATTGTCCAAATCAATTTAAAAACACTTTCATCTTATTCCTTGTTGGTTCCTGATTCCAAAAACATATAGATATGATATGTTTGGATTAAAAACACGCTCAGAAAGTTAAAACAAAGAGAGGTACAGAAAAGCGTGCTATCTTTCTTAGCGCAACTACTACCCCGCTCTTCTTGTCAATTTCACTGCCTTTGCCATGAGCGGTGGACTGACGATGCTACGAGTATACTGTCTTGCTGAAAAATGGCAGCTACTTGACTAAATATTGTATTTTCGCCTTACGCGACTTGTTGTTTCTTTGTTCAGCTGAGCTGACACAAAAATTATTTATTACTGTTTTGTTTGTTTGTTGGTGTGTTTGCTTGTCCGTGTGTTTATTTGTTTGTCTGCTTGCTCGCTGGCTTTGTTTGTGACGTGTGTTTGCTTGTCCGAGTGTTTATTTGTTTTTCTGCTCGTTCGCTTGCTTTGTTTGTGTAAGCTGGAGTTAGCGTATGGAAAATATGCAGTAATAAATAAATCCTGTGCTAATTTCCGTTACAATGGTCGATCCCTGAAATCAACCGTTTCGGTCATTATTCAGACAACTTATATAGACTGACCAATTACTTTGAATTGCGTGTTAGAACGTTGACACTATAGTCGCTCCAATTTTTGTCACACGGACCTTTCAGACAAGCATACGACAAACAATGATATTGTGAACTATCGACTGGAAGTCTGGAGAGTTTTTACCTGTCCAAGTCCATAGTTCCAGCCCACCATCATTCGCTCCCAGCTTTCAACAGATATTTTGTCTTCAGAAGTTACGTTGCAGAGAATGACGTCAGCATGATCCTTGAACTCAAGGCGTATGAAACCTGATTTAGAAAAAGGAAAGAAAGGCAACAAATACAAAACATAAGCTGCCTACAGGGGTGGAGTGCACGAGTCTGCCCATACACCAGTTGCGTGGGTCTCAATCACGGGGTCGGATTGGTTGACATCTCAAACAAATTCAAATTTCACTTTTCTTTTTACGTCCCAATGCAAAAGATTTCATTAGAGTATCATACCATCAAATTTTCTCAAGGAATAATCATATCTAATTTTGGACACGGTAGATTAATTTGAAACAGCGCTTACATATCACTTAAAGGTACTGAACTTGTCAAATCCAGGTGCACGGAGCCCCTGGGGCTTTTAGTCATACCTCAGGCAGCTATCCGTTAGAAGAACTACCAAGTTTCATTGACTTGCACCCAAAGAGTCAAGAACTGCGATTATTTTACGAATTAATTTCGTACTCGGACCCGGCTGGTCTTGACCTATTTTTGGATCTAAATTTAGATCAGGTAGATCACCACATCATGCACAAAAAGACACGTCACTAGCAAACTATGTCAGACATCATCATGAGCTTGTGTAAAACAAAATGGAGGCCGGAATCACTCAGTTCAATCGAACTCGGACCAAACACCACGTAATAACTAGGTTAATTTATGCACTCGCGTGAACAAGAAACTGTCGAGCTTCACAGATGTCGTCGTTGGGTAGTTTTGGGTTTGTTTTACTACCATAGGAGGATTTTTAAACTGTAAATGCACTCAGCTGCAACAAAAACGAAAAACGAAGGCTGTGAGCTGCACTGTGCCTTTAACATGCATATTTTTCAAAGTACGATCACTTTTACCACTTCTGATGCCATTTTTAAAAATGAGGGTAATGGCACGTTTTACAGGTCTGTGAAAAAAATGTCACGGTCAATTTTTTTAAATTTTATCTATATGTGATTGTGTGGACTCTGCTCTGGATTGTGTCATGTGTTTGCTTATTTTCGCCTACAAAAACGTCATATAATTACGCTATTTCCAGCCATATCGGAAAGACACGTTACAATAATTCAAAAAGAAACAAATCATTACAACAAAAATAAACCAGGGTTTAATACTACTTACAAAATAGTTCCTGTGGTTGTAATTGATCGGTCGGATACTCCGTTCAATTACCCAACCCTCGTTTATATGATTCTTTGTATGCCATCATATTCAAAAGGGTGTATTATAAGGACTGTCCGATTGATTTCTCTAGTTTTTTTTACACTTGTTTCAACACTCTCTGAAAATATCAAAGGCAAAATATTAGCGAAATCTGTTTGTGTGTGTTCAGTCGGTGTCCGATGTCTTAATTAACGTAACGTGACCTACATGACTGAACCAAACCTGTATACTCACCTCCCGTAAGATAGACAACGAAGGAGACAACATCACCAGCAGAGGCGTTGCTGGCTGCATACTCCATGACCACGGCGTCTTCAGTGTAGGTCCAGATGTACAGGGCCACAGAGAAACTGTACAGCTCGTCTGACACCCCAACCTTTTCACGATAATAATTGTCAAAAAACAAGCAACAAATCAAAACGTTACGGTAGATGGCATGATGTATCACGCACACAGAAGAACAATACAAACAAAAGGGTTGCAGTCAGGCAAGATGACAAAGATGGCATGATGTATCACGCACACAGAAGAACAATACAAACAAAAGGGTTGCAGTCAGGCAAGATGACAAAGATGGCATGATGTATCACGCACACAGAAGAACAATACAAACAAAAGGGTTGCAGTCAGGCAAGATGACAAAGATGGCATGATGTATCACGCACACAGAAGAACAATACAAACAAAAGGGTTGCAGTCAGGCAAGATGACAAAGATGGCATGATGTATCACGCACACAGAAGAACAATACAAACAAAAGGGTTGCAGTCAGGCAAGATGACAAAGATGGCATGATGTATCACGCACACAGAAGAACAATACAAACACAAGGGTTGCAGTCAGGCAAGATGACAAAGATGGCATGATGTATCACGCACACAGAAGAACAATACAAACAAAAGGGTTGCAGTCAGGCAAGATGACAAAGATGGCATGATGTATCACGCACACAGAAGAACAATACAAACAAAAGGGTTGTAGTCAGGCAAGATGACAAAGATGGCATGATGTATCACGCACACAGAAGAACAATACAAACAAAAGGGTTGCAGTCAGGCAAGATGACAAAGATGGCATGATGTATTACGCACACAGAAGAACAATACAAACACAAGGGTTGCAGTCAGGCAAGATGACAAAGATGGCATGATGTATCACGCACACAGAATAACAATACAAACACAAGGGTTGCAGTCAGGCAAGATGACAAAGATGGCATGATGTATCACGCACACAGAAGAACAATACAAACAAAAGGGTTGCAGTCAGGCAAGATGACAAAGATGGCATGATGTATCACGCACACAGAAGAACAATACAAACAAAAGGGTTGCAGTCAGGCAAGATGACAAAGATGGCATGATGTATCACGCACACAGAAGAACAATACAAACAAAAGGGTTGCAGTCAGGCAAGATGACAAAGATGGCATGATGTATCACGCACACAGAAGAACAATACAAACAAAAGGGTTGCAGTCAGGCAAGATGACAAAGATGGCATGATGTATCACGCACACAGAAGAACAATACAAACAAAAGGGTTGCAGTCAGGCAAGATGACAAAGATGGCATGATGTATCACGCACACAGAAGAACAATACAAACAAAAGGGTTGCAGTCAGGCAAGATGACAAAGATGGCATGATGTATCACGCACACAGAAGAACAATACAAACAAAAGGGTTGCAGTCAGGCAAGATGACAAAGATGGCATGATGTATCACGCACACAGAATAACAATACAAACACAAGGGTTGCAGTCAGGCAAGATGACAAAGATGGCATGATGTATCACGCACACAGAAGAACAATACAAACAAAAGGGTTGCAGTCAGGCAAGATGACAAAGATGGCATGATGTATCACGCACACAGAAGAACAATACAAACAAAAGGGTTGCAGTCAGGCAAGATGACAAAGATGGCATGATGTATCACGCACACAGAAGAACAATACAAACAAAAGGGTTGCAGTCAGGCAAGATGACAAAGATGGCATGATGTATCACGCACACAGAAGAACAATACAAACAAAAGGGTTGCAGTCAGGCAAGATGACAAAGATGGCATGATGTATCACGCACACAGAAGAACAATACAAACAAAAGGGTTGCAGTCAGGCAAGATGACAAAGATGGCATGATGTATCACGCACACAGAAGAACAATACAAACAAAAGGGTTGCAGTCAGGCAAGATGACAAAGATGGCATGATGTATCACGCACACAGAAGAACAATACAAACAAAAGGGTTGCAGTCAGGCAAGATGACAAAGATGGCATGATGTATTACGCACACAGAAGAACAATACAAACACAAGGGTTGCAGTCAGGCAAGATGACAAAGATGGCATGATGTATCACGCACACAGAATAACAATACAAACACAAGGGTTGCAGTCAGGCAAGATGACAAAGATGGCATGATGTATCACGCACACAGAAGAACAATACAAACAAAAGGGTTGCAGTCAGGCAAGATGACAAAGATGGCATGATGTATCACGCACACAGAAGAACAATACAAACAAAAGGGTTGCAGTCAGGCAAGATGACAAAGATGGCATGATGTATCACGCACACAGAAGAACAATACAAACAAAAGGGTTGCAGTCAGGCAAGATGACAAAGATGGCATGATGTATCACGCACACAGAAGAACAATACAAACAAAAGGGTTGCAGACAGGCAAGATGACAAAGATGGCATGATGTATTACGCACACAGAAGAACAATACAAACAAAAGGGTTGCAGTCAGGCAAGATGAGCAGACATCCAAAAACAAACAGACTGCCAATATTCCAAAATTCAGAATTTAAAAAAAAAGCAAGTAAACATTATCAAGGTAATAATAATGTTTCTTCGTTGAATACAGTATGTTAAATTGCAGATTATTGCAGATTGCGGTTCACTGAGATGTGTACTACTGTATTTCATCTTTTAAAATCTGACAATGCAAAACAAATGTGTTTTTGGTCATTATATTTAGTCAAGTTTTGACTAAATATTTTAACATCGAGGGGGAATCGAAACGAGGGTCGTGGTGTATGTGCGTGTGTGCGTGTGTGCGTGTGTGTGTGTGTGTGTCTGTGTGTGTGTGTAGAGCGATTCAGACTAAACTACTGGACCGATCTTTATGAAATTTGACATGAGAGTTCCTGGGTATAAAATCCCCGAACGTTTTTTTCATTTTTTTGATAAATGTCTTTGATGACGTCATATCCGGCTTTTCGTGAAAGTTGAGGCGGCACTGTCACGCCCTCATTTTTCAACCAAATTGGTTGAAATTTTGGTCAAGTAATCTTCGACGAAGCCCGGACTTCGGTATTACATTTCAGCTTGGTGGCTTAAAAATTAATTAATGACTTTGGTCATTAAAAATCTGAAAATTGTAAAAAAAAATAAAAATTTATAAAACGATCCAAATTTACGTTTATCTTATTCTCCATCATTTGCTGATTCCAAAAACATATAAATATGTTATATTCGGATTAAAAACAAGCTCTGAAAATTAAATATATAAAAATTATTATCAAAATTAAATTGTCCAAATCAATTTAAAAACACTTTCATCTTATTCCTTGTCGGTTCCTGATTCCAAAAACATATAGATATGATATGTTTGGATTAAAAACACGCTCAGAAAGTTAAAACAAAGAGAGGTACAGAAAAGCGTGCTATCCTTCTTAGCGCAACTACTACCCCGCTCTTCTTGTCAATTTCACTGCCTTTGCCATGAGCGGTGGACTGACGATGCTACGAGTATACGGTCTTGCTGAAAAATGGCATTGCGTTCAGTTTCATTCTGTGAGTTCGACAGCTACTTGACTAAATATTGTATTTTCGCCTTACGCGACTTGTTTTCTTATTATGTGAGGACAATGACATCGTTTGAGTCTTGATTCTTTGTGATTAGCGCAGATCGTCCTTAGTGAGAGAAATTTGCTGTGAGAGCGGAGCAGTTATTTCGTTAATTAAAGAAAAATCAAACAAGGAAAAAATAACAAAGTCCCCCTCACCACATGCACCACCTCCACCGTTTTTATATTTAGTCAAGTTTTGACTAAATATTTTAACATCGAGGGGGAATCGAAACGAGGGTCGTGGTGTATGTGCGTGTGTGTGTGTGTGCGTGTGTGCGTGTGTGTGTGTGTGTAGAGCGATTCAGACTAAACTACTGGACCGATCTTTATGAAATTTGACATGAGAGTTCCTGGGTATGAAATCCCCGAACGTTTTTTTCATTTTTTTGATAAATGTCTTTGATGACGTCATATCCGGCTTTTCGTGAAAGTTGAGGCGGCACTGT
>NC_090254.1:24396445-24541445 GCF_037325665.1 Littorina saxatilis
TACATACGCACACAAACACCCACACGTACACGCACGCACGCTCTCTCTCTCTCTCTCTCTCTCTCTCTCTCTCTCTCTCTCTCTCTCTCTCGTCACGCACACACGCACACACACACACACGCACGCACGGACGCACGCACGCACACACACACACACACGCACGCACGCACGCACGCACACACACACACACACACACACACACACACAATAGTTAAAAGGTGAAGAGAGGGCATGTAAGGACAATTGATGCAAGCATAAACGTTATTATCGCGTGTGCGACAGCGTTGCGTGCAAGAAGTTGACAACAACTTCAGCTTCCATTTAAATCCCATGCCGGTTTTCATTCATCAACGCTCGAATGGTTTTCTCCGGTTCTTTGTTTATTTCTCCCGAAAAGCTCTGAACTGACAAAGGAAAACAGCGAGTGAACAGAATTGAGCAACTCGTCACAAATGTGTTCCTTCCGCTCAATAGTTCTTCGATCGACCTTATCAAGTTTCTTGCGTGTTTACGAATGTAAGTCAGTGTCGAACAAAACGTGTATCCGCAAGCTCAAAGACACTGTCATTCACGTGTAAAGATTTCATTCATTATCTTAGATTGACGTGTAAATGATTTCACTCAACATCACGAGTAAATGATTTCACTCACCATCTTAGATGGACCGGCACGGTTGGCCTAGTGGTAAGGCGTCCGCCCCGTGATCGGGAGGTCGTGGGTTCGAACCCCGGCCGGGTCATACCTAAGACTTTAAAATTGGCAATCTAGTGGCTGCTCCGCCTGGCGTCTGGCATTATGGGATTAGTGCTAGGACTGGTTGGTTCGGTGTCAGAATAATGTGACTGGGTGAGACATGAAGCCTGTGCTGCGACTTCTGTCTTGTGTGTGGCGCACGTTATATGTCAAAGCAGCACCGCCCTGATATGGCCCTTCGTGGTCGGCTGGGCGTTAAGCAAACAAATAAACAAAACAAACAAACCATCTTAGATTGACGTGTAAATGATTTCACTCACCATCACGTGTAAAGGATTTCACTCACCATCTTAGATTCACGTGTAAATGATTTCACTCACCATCTTAGATCTTGTCAGGCTTTTACATGCTATAGAACCAATCCTCCACGCTGAGGACACTGACCAAAACTCGACACCCTGATTGCATTTAGTCTTCTTTTTCTTCTTATTCGTTCATGGGCTGAAACTCCCACGTTCACCTATGTTTTTGCACGAATGGATTTGTATACGTGTATGACCGTTTTTATGCACAGAGAGCACAGAGAGCATCCCGAGTCCAGACTGTTGAGTGTATGGTAGGCCCTATGTGTCAATGTGGAGGGATTATATGGCACGCATTATTCCATGTAAAAGCCTGGCCACATCTAAATAGAATAGTGAGTCAAATCGTGTACACAGAAAGAACTGACAAGATCACTGTTTTTACATTTAGTCAAGGTGGGCTTTTTTTAAGAGGGGGGTGGGGGGGGTGCGGGGGTCATAGTTACCTGTGGGTGCATGGGTGCATATGAGATCCAAAAGCAGTAACCAACCAAACACTGATATATATATAAGATCGTAATCGTTAAACCTAGTTTTCTAGTTTTTATCGAATGGACAATTAGGATGATGAATTGTGACCCACCACCACGGAATGAGTCGCATGTCACCTTTGCATGATTTTCATATTTGAACATTTTCCTGAAGAGTTTTTTATGCTCTATGCAGTGGTGAAAACCGTTTTAGAAAAGAGCGAAAACTGTTGGAGTTATAAGCCTGTGACGAAGGTGACCCTCACACTGTTACCATACACTCCCCGGACTTATATTAAGCCTTGCGCAGAACCGCGCGAGGTGACATGCGACTCATTTCGTGGTGGAGGGTCACAATTCATACCTGAAAATGATTGCCTGTCATCGATTTACGAAAAAGGGCCAATGATGGGACGGGTTAGGTTGGGGTTTGATGAGGACTGCAGCTTTGCGTTGAAACTGTTTTGTGATATTCCCATGGGAAAAAACCTTTTGTATATATAAACGACGCAAAATGCTCAAACCATGCTTTTATCGTAATGAAGCAGCCAAGCCGTTGACATTTTCGATCACGCAATGCCATTAATGGATTAAGCCTTACCCAGGTGCGTCTCCTTATACATATTACAGTTCCACTGTTGATGCTAATGTTGTTTTACTCCCTCGCAGTGAAACCATTACGGTCACGTTCCCGGGTGTTACCCCGAGTTGACCCATGTCCGTCCGGCTTGGTTTCGAACCCGTGACTTGACCCAAGGATCGCAAGTCCAGTGCTCTACCACAGAGAAAGTAACGTAAACGTCCTAGCATATAACCACGTCATGTCCCAAATAGACACTAGTTCTGGGGACAAAAATCAACAAGTTAGCATAGCAACGTAAACGGTCATAGTTCCAAGTATGTGTTACGTGTGGATGCATGGGTGCACATGAGGTCCAAAAGCAGTAAACAACCAAACAGGCTCACCATGTGCCACGTCATATGTATAAGCTAAAGCTCATGTTGATATCATTTTAGAGACATGTCTGTTATCATTTGCTAACAGTCAGCATATTAGAAACTAGAATGAATACCCGCTTCGCCGGGTACCCGGCTTCGCCGTAAAGAAGTAGAGCCGAATGATACCCGGCTTCGTCGGGAAGAAGTAGAGCCGAAGAAATAGAGGAATACCCGGCTTCGCCGGGATGAAAGCGTTGCGGACAGTCACCTTCTAAAAATAGTAACGGAAATATCCGGCTTCGCCGGGATGCCGTTGTGGACTGGGACCTTCTAAAAATAGTAACGGGAATATGGATTGACGCCACACGAAGGAAGGGAGATAAACGCAAAACACTGGAGAAGATAAGGAAGAGTTACTGGGAATGGATCTGGGAAGATGAACAGAAAAACCAAAATCGGTTCAGCGCTGCGCGCTGAGAGCACGTGTTGAAAATCCTCATCTACCAGGTTGTGTCCGGGGTCTACCTGATTATGCCCACCAAATTTGAAGCAGATCCATCAAGAACTTTGGCCGTGCATCGCGAACACACACACTCACACACACAGACACACAGACAGACAGACACACAGACAGACAGACACAAGTCGTATATATATATATAGATAACTCATAATAGCGACAACCAGCTGACAATATACGTACAATAACGTGATATCTGTCGCGACAACTAGTGCAAAGGTTGTGAGGTAGCCAGGGGCGGATCAGTTACTTTGTAAAAAAAAAAAAAAAAAGAAAAAAAGGGGGGGAGGGGGGGAAGGGGTGCACATATAATTCAAAAGTGTAAATCGAGGTCGCTAATAAAAAAATGGTGTCAGATGAAGCAAATAGTGCCATCTGGTGCCATCTGAGCTTAGACATTGCTGCGGAATGATACTACCAAGTTCAAGTTTTATTAGTCCATAACCCATAGGGGCATTTTGAACAATAAATACAATCAATACAATCATGATATATGCTAATATAGTAAATAAAAAATAAAAAAAATAATGAAAAACTGTTACAAATTCTATTAATAAAGTCCAAAATATTCTTTAGCAATTTCTTTTTCTTAGTAGCAAACAACTTTTTAAATTTAAATGCATTAGTTTTTTTTTAAATAGTAAGGTGGTAACAACTCAGCTCTTTCTTTTTTAAAAAATCAGACAAATAAATAATGGAATTCATCACCTATGTCTTGTGATACACATTTGGTGCAAATTCTTTCAGACCTCGCGATATTAAGATAACGTTCTTTCTGTACAGGCAAATTGTTGTTTAATGTTCTAAACTTCATCATTGAAACACATTGCTCATATGGCAGGTGTGTGACATTCACATGCAAAAATATCTTTAAACATTCGATAATTCCAAAACATTTTTTTTCTCTCATTTCTGTAAACCATTTATGGATATGATGGTCATACAAGCTTCTTTTTACTTTCTTTTTAAACCATGCGCTTGAGTATTTAAAATTTTCGTGAAAAGTCCAAAGGCCAGAGAGACCAATTTCATTTAAGGTTTTTTCAATAAAACATAAATAATTAGATTCAATCATCTTGTTGATATACAATTTATAAGTAAAGCAATACACAATACTTGAAAATTTATTTTTATGAATAGGACTAATCAGTTTATACCAATTGCAAAGCATTCTGCATTTTATATTAACATCTAGTTGATATCTTCCAAGTTCACCAAATATCATAGCATTTGGCGTTGATGTTTTTAGTTTGAAAACAATTTTATAAAAACGCAATTGAAGTTTAGTAGCAAGTTCACAGGAACCAAAACCCCATACTTCACATCCGTACAGTAAAATTGGAGCAATCATTTTATCGAACAGGTCAACTTGTATGTCCACAGGCAGTGACAATTGTCTACAAGTACGCAAAAGAACAAACATTGCCCTTGAGGCACGATCATATAGATTCTTCTGTGCGACTGAAAATGTATTATTATAATTAATCTGAAGGCCCAAGTACATTGCATCAAACACTACGTCGATTAAATTGCCATTATATGTAAACAATGGTTTATTTCTAATTTTACCTCTGGAAAAAACTATAACTTTCGTTTTGTTTACATTAATATTTAGACGCCATTTTAAACAGTATTCGTGCATTTTGTTTAAACATTTTTGCACGTTTTTTTCAGACTCTGAGCAGATCACAGTATCATCCGCATACAATAATAAAAACATTTGAAACAAAGCATTTACATCAGTATATATCATCCATTCCAACCACAATAGCCTCTCTTGACATAGATTGTAAACCATTACTGTTTTCCAACAGAAAAGGCTTTAGATCATTTAAAAATAGAGCAAAAAACAGCGGTGACAAGTTTTCCCCTTGTCTAACTCCACACAAACTGGGAAAATATCTAGAACACTCACTATTAACTTTAACGCAAGACTTGGCATTTTCGTACAAATTTCTTACAGTTTTTAAAAACTTCCCATTAACATCAGAACTAACTAATTTCTCTCATAAAAATGCACGGCGAACTTTATCAAACGCTTTTTCATAGTCTACAAATGCACAAAACAGTCTTTTTGTTGAGAATTTTTTTTAATATACAATGCAATACTTTCGTCATATCACCTTGACTGTACCCCTTTGTTGTTTCGTATCCTTCGTGTTAGTTAGTGTGCATTTTTTTTCCTTTTAAGGCGCGCGTGTGTACGTGTGTGTGTGTGTGTGTGTGTGTGTCGGGGTACGTGGGTTTTCTCTTTCGTTCCCATTCATCCCCCCCCCCCACACACATTTTGTTTGGTCTACAGTCCTCAAAACTGCCGCTTTTCAACTCTTTTTTCTTGCCTGTGTTATTGTTGGCTTCCCCTCGAGTAGCTTCCCTTGCTTCTCTGTCTTTGTCATTTGTTGGTTTGTGCAGTGCAGTTGTTTTGTCAGTTATTCTTCTCTTCATTTGTTCTATTGTCTTTCTTCTTCTTTTTTGTGTGTGTATTTTTGTGTTTTTGTGCCTGAAGAAGACCCTTAGGTCGAAACGTCGCTGTTATTCGTTCCGTGTTCGTCATTTTAACGTGAGTACATTGCTTTTTGGTCTCTTTATTGTTCCCTCTCACGTGCAGTCGCCATTGATTGTTTAATACAATGTAAAGTAAAAACATGGTCTAGTGTTGAAAAACCGGTGCGGAAACCTGTTTGTTCTTGACCTAATTTATTATTTCAAACTCCCAAGTAAAGACATAAGATTTTTTTTATTCATTTTTAATTTATTTTTTATTTTTTAGATGGATTGCACCCCCATCCCCCTGGTCCACCCCTGGGTAGCTGACGATCGGGCCTTTTCAGTATGGAATAGTTTCTGTTGTTACAAACCTTAAGAATATAGATTACTCGCTATAGTCGACACCATTGGTATAAAACACACCTGTGTTTGTTAAAACAAAACTTTTAATAAAATAGCACGATCGTGGCACATATGTACAAATTGGATTTTTACCATACCTATCGTATGGTTTTTATTTAGCGGAGCCTTGGCAGTTGAACAAAGCAAATGTAAACACACGAGCTTTGACGTAGGCGTTATGAAATAACTTGAAACACTTTTTTTCTTGTATAATTGTTTTATTGTACATGTGTCTTACACTGTTTGCAATCATTTTGTTGTTTATTTCTACTTGGTATACCATTAAAAACACCCTTAATTGAGAAAACAAAACAAAAAACAAGCCCATAGTCGCTAAATGGAACGTTTATGATTGACAAAACAAAACGTTACAATAATAATGTAGTTTTGTCAATAATAAACGTTCTATTTACCAACCATTCTTGGTTTTTTATTCAGAATTTTGGAACGTTAGCTTTCTATCTTTGTTTTAATTCTTACTTGAAATCTAATTGTGAAAATAGAAAATACTACATGGCTTGCTGTGTCGTACCAGATTTACACGAGGTTTTTTTTTTAAAATTAATATTGAACTGCGAGCGAAAGCGAGCTGTTCACTATTTAAAAAAGCAACGAGTGTAATTCTGGTACGAAACAGCAAGCCATGTAGTATTCTGTTGATCCTACATACTGTACTAACGTGTATTTGACTGAAATTGTCCTGCAGTCGAGGCAGCCAAATTGAAGACGCTTGTTTTGTAACCTCGATCTCTTCTAAAACCTCGTGCAATCTATTACGTCAAAGTAAAGAAACGTCACTCTGAAAGTGTGGCGTGACGTGTTAGTTCTTAAAATTCATCGAGGGTAATTAGCGAGCACAATTTTTTTTCCATAATGACGTTTGTCTCGGTGACTTTGGCATCATAAGCAGTGGAAAACAGGTCCCTGCCAGACTTGCTTGACATGACCTCATTTACATGATATACACACGTGTGATTTGAATGATTATTATCTCACGGGTGTCTCTCTCACGTATGTAGGATAAAAGTGTTTTTGTTCAAGGGATAAAATGTCAAGCGATTGTTTTAAAACAGCAACATTTCAAAGTGATATCCTCCACAAAAACAAAAATGAATAAGGATTATCCTACATACACGAGAGAGACCACCCATTAGATAACAAAACCATATACTCACACGTGTGTATATCATGTGAATGAGGTCGTGTCAAAGTAGTCTGTCAGGGACCTAATTATCCACTGCTCATGATGAAAAAGTGACGGCGAGACAAACGTCATTCTGGGAATGGACAGAACACTTTTGCGTTTGCTATTTCCCCTGGAAGAATTTTGAGGACATAAACGTCACGCTATACTTTCTATAGTGATGTATTTTGTGCTATGACGTTAAAAATGTCACGAGGCTCATGGAAGAGATCGAGGTTTCATAAGACGTCTAATTATTCAATTTTGGCGCTTCGACTGGGGAACTCGTTTGGAGCAAAAGACACGTGTGTATGATAAACATAATACTACATGGCTTGCTGTGAGGGCCCCAAAGGGTTTAAAATCGTGATCGTGATTGGCGTTTTTTGACCTTTCTGTGACCGTGATTGCCGAAATTTCCATTTCTGTGATCGTGATGGGACTTTGCCCGTGATCCGTGATGACAAAAAAATCAAGTCTCGTGATCGTGATCGTCATTTGTTTTCGTGATCGTGATGGGCATTATTGCAAAACATTTTATTTTCAACGTGCATTTTTCACAGCTGTATCACTCTATGATCCTCTATTCGTCAAGGAGCCAATCCCGATTGAAGGGAAGCAACAACACATTCAGAAATATGATTTTGACAGCGATTGCTTCCCTTTAAGAGAACCAATCACACACAAAAAAGAGATCCAATCAGAAGGCAAATTGCAAAAGTCTGCCAAACTTCATCCAATGGAAGGGCTTCGTGCAAAAGTTTTGAGTGCATTCAGTCAAATTCGAATTCGAAGATCAAAAATGGCGTGCAGCAGTACTGTCATCGAACTTCTGTTATATTTTGTGGATTCAAGCCAGACCAAAGCAGGCGGCGAGAATGCCTTCCTTGGTGGAAAGGTCAGGCTACGGGTCGGTCTTTCCGAAGACGAAATATCAAGATATGTTGATCTATGTTGCTCTATGACTGTTCTGAATGTAGGCAAAGATCTTGAAATTTGTTCAAGATCTTTGTGTTTGAGTGAGATCATTGACATTGTCGACATTGCCACGTCCGGCTGTCACTCGCTCAGTGTGACCTCGACTGGCTCGAGATCGAGTCTGCGTGTAGCCAAAACCGAAACTAGAAATGTGTTTTTCATCCCAGCAACGTGGACACGCTTGGCATAGATTCTAATTGTCGCTTCTTTGCATTAAGCTTGTATTTATTTTAGCGCCTGTAAACTTTAATATCAACAATGGGTTAAATTTAGAAACAATGGCGGGGAGACGTGCCAGTTTGGGTCACTTGATCCTCATGTCAAAGACGATCAAAGTCATGTTCGTTGGGGATTTTGTCAGGCATGCTACTTTTCCGGTAATTGCCGGAAATCCGATAAAGCCGTTTTCAAAATCCGGTAAAGTCAAATTTATTCCGGTGAAGTTGAAACATTTCCGCAAAAACGATCCGTGTGAATATCGCGCAACGCGACCGGGCGCCGGTCTCAATGAAGCCAGCGCACAGTAGTGTTGTTTTCACCAGTTTGGAGGTGTGTTGAATGGTGGTGGGGGGAGGCTAAAATGGGATTTTTAACAAGATCACAAAACTATTACATCCCTGAAAATGATGCCCAGAATGCACCAGATTGCACAGATTTTAACCGTTTTTTGAAAAAAATTCCGGGGGTGCATGCCCCCGGACCCCCCTAGTTGGCTTGCCTGCTTCGCAGGCTCAGGCTTGTGGCTTCGCCACTGGCACTGCGCGCTTCTTTCAGGTAAAACCATTTGTGGCCTGTAGCATTCCTGTTTGTTTTTCAAGCCCATGAAACCAGGCGATGGTGTACCTCAAATTGTATGGCAAAGTTGAAAATAAAGAACCCATCACACATACATGTACTTTAATTTCAATCCACCCAATAGTTTTTGAAAAAATGGGTTTACAAGATTTAGCTCTGGAAATGTGAAATTGTGTAAGTATATATTCATGTCTGTGAGTGAGGGTGTGGGAGTTGAATGTGTATGAGTGGAGAGAGAGAGAGAGAGAGAGAGAGAGAGAGAGAGAGAGAGAGAGAGAGAGAGAGAGAGAGAGAGAGAGAGAGAGAGAGGAGAGAGAGAGAGAGAGAGAGAGAGAGAGAGAGAGAGAAAACTATGAAAACAACATTCTTGTTACTGATTACAAACCATGATATGAATTTCTATGTGTGTATGAAAGAGAACTCAAAAAATAATAATAAAAAAGTGCAACAGTTCTCACTTTGTGTTGAATAAACAATAGATCCAGAGGAGCGAATTACTGTGTGGTTGTGTTTACTTTGACACGTGCTTTCTGTACCTGCAACTTTTACCGTGACCGTGATTTGCCACTGGTGTTCGTGATCGTGAAAACAAAAATCAAGGTAACTGTGATCGTGAAAGCTAAAATTTCCCTTCCCGTGATCGTGATGATACCCCCCCTTTGGGGCCCTCTGCTGTGTCATCTGATTTACACTCGTTTCTTTTTCAAATACCTAAAAGCTTGTTTCCAATATATACATGTTTATAAAAACAACTCGTGTATGGCACAGTAAGCCGTGCAATATTCTATATATATATACAGGTACTAGTATCTTCACACGTTCATTGTCAACCTATAATTGTAGGGGAAGGGCTCCTAATATGGACCACTTCTTGTTTCATGCTGATATAACTAGCATGTTTTCTTGCGAAGAAGTTTCATTTTGTGTATGGTAGTCCTTCTCTCTTAGGTTAACCGTTAGGCATAATTAGAGTGAAATAGCTTTGATAGACATTCAGCAAAACTTAAATACAGAAAAAAATCACAAATGGTCCATATTAGGAGCCTAGGCGCTAATATGGACCAGTGAAGCGGCCTTCACGAATCACTGTAAAATGCCCCCTATACTTCATAATAACATGATACAACTTAAAATATGCTTTAGATTTATCTGTTTCGGGTTGATGAGAGCGTTATTTGAAGCACACCAGGAAACTAAAGAAGCTTATCAAAAACAGAGTGAAAATAAGTGAAATTATCAACTTCCACGAAAAGAAGACTTTTTGTTGTATTTTTTTTTAATTCTCGAGGGCTAGTTATAGGTTATTTCCAGCAAGCTTCCTAATAAATTAATGAAAATAGCATTTAGCTTTCATTTTCTTCGATTTGTTGAAGGTGGTCCATATTAGGGGACTCGCACATACTTTGAGATTTTGCTATTATTTTTTATTTGCAGTAGAAAATTGGGGTCAACACTGCTAAAATGTAACAAATACGGTCTTAGCTGTCATATAAAGCAATTTTTGTTTGATAAAAGCTTTGGCTGTGCATGTGGACAGAAACGAGTCCGTTTTAGGCGGGAAATTTAGAGTGAACGCTGCCAAAACTGAAACAAAGAGAAAAAGCCTGACGGTTTTGATATTTGTGTTTCTGCAACTGTTTTGACATGTGCAAGTTATCCAGAGAGGGTGAATACAGCGAATACAACTTTTTGGAGCGCTCTAGCGCCGTGCGGTTTGTCAGAACAGGAGGTGGTCCATATTAGGAGCCGGTCCATATTAGGAGCCCTTCCCCTATTGATTGCGGCAATGCTTTGAAGTGGAAATCATTCTTCTCATATTGTTACAAATAAAAATCAAAGAAGGCAACTAATATGATAAAAAGAATCGAAATGTACATATTCAATGAAGAATACAGTTAAAATAAGACGGACACAGGCCATAGGCCTACTATATCATTTTTTTAAAATGTGTGTCCCGTTTTTAACTGAGAATCAAAACTTATGGGAGCCCCAACAATCTGCAAGTTTGTCTTGGGTTTTACGAGCTTACTTGTTACCCAAAAGAATATAAATAAACAAGTATGTAATGGCTCCTTGACACCTTGGAGCTGTATGAAATTCTGGGTTGGAACATGGCGAACGTTTGTTAGAGTACGTTGACACCGCTGTAACATGGGTACACTTGCACTGCTATTTTCCGCAAGGGAAGTCACTCCAAAAATATGCAATAATTTTATCCAATCACACGACGACATTTACGTTGCCCCAGAGCGATTTCCTTCTGCCCCATGTGTTGTGAAACACTGGTGTGAATTTTTCCTATTGAAATTTCCAAAGACATACAGTCTAAGAAGACATCCGAAACAGCGTTAAGAAGATGGGGAGAAGAAAGAAGGAGGCGAACCAAATGGGAAAGGCTCTCATCAAGGACAGGTTTCGAGGGAAGAAAACTGATCGTGGGGGCGAAAGCTTCGTAAGTTTCTCAGCGAAGTTCTCGATTCTCAAAGACTTCTTGATATTATTTTGATCAGCGCATGCAAGGACAACAGAACGAGGTTATGTTGAATTTTTTGTGACAATCAGTTCAAGCATCCGTGGACTATTTTATCCCTTTGTTGTCTGTACAGCTAAAAGAATCGACTATATATATATATATATTATATTCTTCCAACACAGCAAGCAGTTTAGTAGCCAGTCCCAGTTGGTCTTGTGTTGAGCGAGATTCCAAGCACACGTATTATTTGTGTTCGCCGTCACACGTGTGGGATTGTCATTTTAGACAGTGTTCTGTCCCTGTTTTAAAATCCACATGGACCAAATGACCCCATAAATCGTACATCTGGTCACAATGGGCAAAAATAACAACTTCTGAGTCTGAAGATCTTGGTCTTCGCCAGACAACCATGCATGCAGTGATGCACATACTGTCATTCAGATACATCATCTGGGTTGTGTGGTTATTAATTAATGTATATTCCCTTCCATCAATTGCATGTATGTATTTAATTATTCTTTATTTACAGCTGCATACAACTCAAATGAATGATGGCGGCGAATATGTAGGGCTCAACCTGCAGTCAGTGACGGAGCAAACCAGCCTGGATGACTTCCTGACCACTGCTGAGCTGGCTGGGAGGGACTTTGCAGCTGGTGAGTTCACGAAGATCAGTTTGACGTACAGTGTAACCCCCTTGATACATTTTTTTAAAAATGACAAAACTCTAGTTTTCAGACTTGACGAGGAAAGTCACTTTTCTCAGACATCCACTGCTCGCACGATCTCTGTCCCCACGATCTCTGTCCAATAAAATGCCACATGTAACTGTGTCAATTTATAGCGAACAAACTTCAAGTCCCCCTTTCAATTTAATATTTTCTAACGGAAATTCGTTTTTGACTGAATATTTTTCCAAATGTTCCATCAGATGTCTGCTTTCAGTTTCAAAGACATTATGGGGTTGGAATACTTCAGGCAATTGATTACACAATTAAGTACACAACACAGTTGATTTGTATACCACAATTTTTCCTTTTTTTCCAGAGAAGGAGAATGTTAGTATTATCACAAACAACAGCGGTATGCAGTCCAACTCCAAAGAAAGTCTTCAGAAGATGAAGGCTGCACAAAATTTGTACAAAGACATGCTCAGGATCCCACGCCGGTTTGTGTTCGCTTAAATGTGTTATTTGATATGGTTCTCGATCGTGTGTTTGTGTGTCAAAAGGTATTGTGTTTGTTTCTTTTTTTTCTGAATGGAAATTGTGTTCACTTTCAGCAGTGTGTTTTACGTCGTTTTCAACCGTTCAAGGTTATATCGCGACGGAGGGAAGGGGGGAGATGGAATAGAGCCACTTGTCAATTGTTTCTTGTTCACAAAAGCACTAATCAAAAATTTGCTCCAGTACAAAGGACTTAACATTTCTTACATACTGCTTGACTAAAATCTGTACAAAAAATTGACTATATTCTATACAAGAAACACTTAACAAGGGTAAAAGGAGAAACAGAATCTGTTAGTCGCCTCTTACGACATGCTAGGGAGCATCGGGTAAATTCTTTCTCGTCCCAACCAATATGGGACTCCCCCTAACCCGCGGGGGGCAGACAGTTATGTGCCCAGTTATGTGAATGAAGTACATTGTATAGCATTTTGCATAGTAATACTAAGATAAGAATTCAAAAACTCACTTTTTTTTTCCGAGATGAATTTTCTAGCTGAATTATATTCAGAACGGTAGTTTAGAATGTTCATTGATGGATACAAATGAGCTGATCCTGCTGATGTAACATGCTGGCAAGTTTTGCGTTGGTCCGGAGCAGTTCCCCACAGTTTTGTCTGCGGAGTACCGTATTTGACGGACTACAAGCCGCAACTTTTTAAAAAAAAAAATCACATTGCGGCTTATAAAAAGATGCTGCTAAAACGTTACCTAAACTTGAATAGCATTCACCTAATGGAAGTCGCCGCGGATTTTCATTTCGCTCGATTAGCGATTACCGGTACTCTCTACTCAAGACTCGGCGCTTTTCTCTTTCTTTCGCGAATCTTCGTTTGTCAACAAGTCGTCGTGACAAGATAGCGTACAGAGAAACACCGGATGTATCAGGATCTCGTGCACGCGAGATTTCGTTTTTTTGTGTCTTTCGATAGTTGGAGGAGCGAGAGCCGCCATGTTGTGTTTTCGTCTGCTCGAAATGTGCGCAAAAGTCGTAAAACATCCCAAAAAAGCTTATTCCGGGCGGGACTACATGTGTGTGTTGGTTACAAATTGTGTGTGTGATATTTTTCTTCAAACTTTTTCACTTTTCTTCTTTGTTTCACTTGTTTATTCTCGGAGCCGATTTTGCCAAATACCGTACTTTCGTTTGCCTGGTTGTTGTGATTGATTGACATGATCTGATTATATATTTTTTGACGGCGGCTAATATAGTGACACGGCCTATACAAGGCTCGTCCCAATTTTTTGGTTAAAAGTCGGGGGTGCGGCTTATAAAACGGTGCGTCTTGTAATCCGTCAAATACGGTAGTCCTCTCTGGCCAGGTCACAGTAATCAATCGGGAAGGGGGGGGGGGGGGAGGGGGGGGGGGGGCTGGTTTCCCGTTTAAGTGCTCTTCATGTGTGTTCAGTATTCCTTGTTTCACAGTTTTGCAACTCATTACTCTTGTGACATTCTATTTTTTTGGAAGATCAGACTTGTTCAGTTATGCCCGAAGGTTATGATTGAACTTTTATTGTACAGACCCCCTTGGACAGAGTCAACGTCAGCAGACAAACTGAGAGAAGACGAACACATCTCTTTCCTGGAGTGGAGGCGCCAGCTGGGAAGGTACTGTCTATTGCATGATACAGTGGAACCCCTCTTGAAGACCCCCTGACTAAGTTTGCTCCCTTAAAGGACCCTACTTCAAATTTTCTCTTCATAATGTTTCAGCCCTGAAAATCACAAAAATTGTGGAAAAAATGTACTGGCCAGAAAGCAAATTTTACTTGTCAAACCAACGATTTGTTTCAGCAACTTTACTCGCATTTGGCGAGTAGATGAACGTTTCTACTCGCCAGTCACATGTTTCTACTCGTCATGGCGAGTTAAATACTCGCCACTTGCGGGGCTGTGTTTGTAAAGTTTACCCTATTTTAAGAATCCGTCCTATGTAAGACCTGATTTTCTCAGAGTTTTGAGGGTGTTAAATCAGTGGATTAAAGTGGTTTTAGTTGCATATAATTTTGTTTGAACAGGTTGACAGAAGAAGAGCACATCATTATCACGCCGTACGAGAAAAACCTGGAGTTTTGGAGACAGCTGTGGAGAGTGATCGAACGCAGGTAATGTCCTTTTTGCGTTTTCTGTTATTCTGTTAGTACGATAGACAATGGTTGAAAATAACTGCCTGGGTTTTACGCACTGTGGAAGAGTTGTAGCCCTTGAAGCGGAAGCGAGAAGTAAACACACTGATAGCGTCACAGTGAACAAGAAGCTCCCGTTTGCATTTTTTTCAAAGAAAAAGATATCTTACCGAACGGACACTATATTTGTTGGGAAACGCTCGATGTGTTAATTTTTGTCTTTCTATTGATGTTAAAAACGGACATGCACGTAAAATCTCACTCATGCAAAACAAGAGTGTATGTTGGAGTTCCAGTCCATAATAGTAATCATCAGAAATGATTGAATTATTTCCCTTTAGTTCCTAGCAGTCAAAAGTCACGGGACTGCTGATCACTTCCTCTGTGCAGATGTTTATGTTATGTGCATATGTTGTTAATGTTATGGTTACTTTACTCCTGATCCGTCGCGATATAACCTTCGTGGTTGAAAACAACGTTAAACACCAAATAAAAAAAAAATAAAAAAATTTACCTCTGATTTATGGGCGTGAGGAAGTGTGCATGTATGATTGGTAATGTCTTGAGGAAGAGAAGAAATAGCGCATAATTTTTAATACGATAGACCATTCCCAGACCTGTTTATCCATACGATTTCACCGTATTTTGTACGCAAAGTTGCCAAGGATACGACCAATACGTTTGGAGAGGAAATATTACGACGATCGTAAAAAAAAAATCAAGTTTGATCGTGATCACTGGAAATGGAAGAAGAAGAAATCGAAAGTAGGTTGCCAAACCTGTTCTTGCGATAGCCCAATGGATAAAATCCAGCTTTGACGATTGGTCAATGTAATCACGTGAGACGTGATATGACGAGATTTTATCTGCCGCCATTGTTGTTTTCGAGTCCAGCACGTTGACGAAAATGTCGAAGCGAATAGCAGTAAAGCCTAAAAGTTCCACTTCTGGAAAACGGACAATGTTATTGCTGCCCTTGAAGCCAACGCTCATGAACGTTTCTTGTGAGTTGCAAAATACTCGCAATATTTTGAAAATACGCTGAATCTCGGTGAAAAGTACACCAAAGTCAAAGTGTGGGTAAACAGGTCCGCATTCATACTATGTTGCAGTGACGTGGTGGTACAGATCGTGGATGCGCGCAATCCTCTGCTGTTCTGGTGCCCTGACCTGGACAAGTACGTCAAGGAGGTGGATAAAAGGAAGCGGACCCTGCTGCTCATCAACAAAGCTGATTACCTCACATTTGCTCAGAGGTATGTAGTTTCTTCATCTTCATCCGTTTAGCAACCAGAATCGTCTTATCGATTATTCTGCTGCTTTTTTTTATCAATATTTTAGTTTTTTCTGTAATCCACTGAACTCTGACATGGATTACAGGATCTTTTCCATGCGTACTAGGTCTTGTGCTTGCTTGTACACACGAATGGGGATAACGCACTAACATGTATACAGGTTTTCACAGTGTAATACTAACGCATCACATCGGAAAAAGACCTGTAACATGTTTCTTTGAGAGAGTCAATGTTTACATATATAGGTATCACTGCTCCACCTTGTGCAGTTTACATTGTCATGAACATGCGCGCACACACACACGTTTTTTGTTTGTAGACTGTTGTGTAAATTCAATGAAACATCCGAAGAAGGCTAATGAATTCAGTAATTACATTGAGAATGGAAGGACACTTTAGAATTTGAGATCTTTTTTCGCTTTTGGTGCGTTGAATATTTTGAGTAGACCTGCTCCACATTTAGTATGTCTTTTGTAAACTTGAGTGTGGTGTGCTTGATTTGGATTAGACAAACACCATAATCTATTGCTTCTTGTACTCATTTTGACTTTTTTGTGTTTGATAATCTTTAGAAAGGCATGGGCAGAATACTTCTCAGCTAAAGGCGTTCAAGTCGTGTTCTGGTCAGCGAAGGAGGAGGCGGCAAGGCTTCTGGAAACGAATGACGATGACAGCAGCGATGCTAACGATAACCCGATCAATGATGTTTCTGAAAAAGACAGTGCTGAAAGCGACGAGAATGCGGACGATGGCAAGGATGTTGAAAACAAGAGTTGTGATGAAAACAAACAAGAAAACGACGGAGATATCCAGTGTAGCCCAGCAGATGGTGATAAAATCGTACAAAATGTAGATGTAGGTGGTGGCAGTGTTGAAAACGATGGCACCAGTGGAGGTAAAGGTGATCAACGCACAACAGTGGACATGAGCAAAACAGACACCAGTAAATCCTCTAGTGACGGTGAGCAGAAACAGGTTGACACAGACGCTGTGCAAGAAGAGGAAGAAGGTGATGACGACAGCGATGGTTACGAGACGGAAGAGGAGTTCACAGACGATGAAGCAGAGCCAGATGTTGTGGAGATTTCCCACGGGAAAACACAGACTTCTGGAAATGCAAGCTGCGATAAAACTAAGGGCGCTGACAAAGATGTGGACAAGAACAAGGAGAGCGTGCAACTAGGCCAAGGTGATTCAATTATGTTTTGAAGTACAGTGGAAATCCACACACCCCCCCCCCCCCCCCCCCCCATCCACCACCGCATTTTCAAAACCATACATTTTAAGACAATACTCCTTTGAAAACCCTAATATTCCAGATGTTCTGTTTATACTGTCTGTAAATGTAGCTCCATGTTAAGACTCCATCCCATTCAAGACCTGCAAAAGTCTGAGATAATTGAATCTTGAACGGGAAGGGGTCCTGAAACAGAGGTACATTTACAGAAAGTGTAAAAGAAAATCTGGAAAATTACGGTTTCAAAAAAAAAACGTGGGTTAGGGGGAAGAATTTACCCGATGCTCCCCAGCAACTAACGGATTCTGTTTCTCCTTTTACCCTTGTTAAGTGTTTCTTGTATAGAATATAGTCAATGTTTGTAAAGATTTTAGTCAAGCAGTATGTAAGAAATGTTAAGTCCTTTGTACTGGAAACTTGCATTCTCCCAGTAAGGTCATATATTGTACTACGTCGCAAGCCCCTGGAGCAATTTTTTGATTAGTGCTTTTGTGAACAAGAAACAATTGACAGGTGGCTCTATCCCATTTCCCCCCCTTTCCCCGTCGCGATATAACCTTCGTGGTTGAAAACGGCGTTAAACACCAAATAAAGAAAGTAAGAAAGGGTTTGAAAAGGGGGCTTGGTCTTAAAACGAGAGATTTTGAAAATGTGGTTCTGCTGTTAATGTGTAACCATAGCTGTGTAATGATTATGTTGTACATTCTTCTGCTGGTCATAATGCCGGATTTTTATTCTGTACTGCAGAAGTGTTGGTCAGACAACTTTTCTGTTTGTGCAAATGAGTATTTAACACACAAAAACTTAAAAATTCAATTTGTGTTAGTTTCGATGAATTTCAATGAGAGACTGTATTACAGCAGTCCCTCTCATGAACGGACACCCTTGGGCCATAGCAAAACTGTCCGTACATTGCAGGTGTCCGGTCACGGGAGGGGTGACCACACCACCCCCTCCCCCATACACTCACACAGAGACACACAAACAACAGGATTGAGTCTATGATAATCACTTCTTGTGGCTACTAAACAATAACAATAAACTCCTAATACTTCTTTAAACGTTCTGTAAAAAGGATTTGTATGAAAAGTGTTGAAAAGAAGAGATAAAATAAATCCTCAAGGCAGTGAACACACTCACCATGCACTGACATACGAAAGCAGCCACACAAACACAGCACAGAGGAGCGTGTGCAGATGCTTTGCAAGAATAAGCTTGAAAACCAGTTTGAATAAATAGCAGCAGATAGAGCTGCATGTCATAATCATGTAATTTTTTTTTTCTTGTCTGGCTTTATCAGTTGACTGCATGCCGATCATGGGGCATGGCAGTGACTTTTCACTCTTCAGTCGGAAATACACTGTGCATAACACAGCTCCCATTCTCCCTCACTAATGCCTACCCCAAGCCGTGACAACTGATGCTTGGAAATTGTGTGGAAGAGTACACCTCTCTATTTCTCTCCAATGCTCTTCCTGCTGACATGCAGTGACACCGGACACCCCACAGAGTTTAGCCAGCTAACCCTCCACCCCCCTCCCCCTCCCCTTTCTCTCTCTCACTCCCTCCAGAGAGGCCAGCTGCACTGTTCACTCAGAGCAAAACCAGTTGACAGTGTCGTAACTTTTGACAAAGCAAGACAACTGAAGGGTTCATAGATTAGGCAACAGACTCACTGGTCAAGGCTGAGGGGAAACAAGAGTATCTTGTCAATGAAAGAGGTTAGGCCTACACACAGACACACGATGCTGAGAACTGTGGCCGGTTTTTCACTCACTTTCGCTCAGGACCTTCATCGACTGTGGTTTCTGTTGTTTACGTCCAACAGACAAGAATAAAGAGCTCAGTGCAGTTTCATGTTGGCATCTTCACATGTACTCCACTCCTGACCAAAACTACCCCCCCTCCTCAGTGATGGGTATACGTGCACTCAAGTTATCAGTGACTGTCATCACGCCATTGCGGCTGTGATCTTTGTACCAAGAACCGGACTGCTCTGTTATCGATTTTGTTGTGGTGAAAATTTGACGATGGTCTGTCCGTACATTGGAGGTATGACCTGCTGTTGGGACCGAAAATGAGTGTCCGCGTCCACGTTTTGCAGGTGTCCGTTTAAGGGGGGGCAAATATAGAAGGAAAACACTCCGTGCCGAGCAAATGTGTCCGTACATGTCAGGTGTCCGCTCACGCCGGGGGCCGTACATTGCAGGGACTGCTGTACCGTACTTTCCGGGTCATAAGGCGCGACTTTTTTCCTCAAGTTCAACCCCTGCGTCTTGTATAACGAAGCGCCTAGCGCCTAATACGAAAAAAATCAAACAGACCGCTTGAGTACCAGTCAAACAACTTGTGATAATGCATGTTTCAGCTACTAGGTATTGCCCTGCCTTTGATCTGGCCGCACACACAGATTTCCACTCTGTTAAACTCGGTCACTGACCGGTCACTGACCCCGATGCAGGAAGTGTTTCCTCTCTCAGATATGGCAGGGGAACCACCTCTCATGGCAAAAACTGGGTCATTGACCCCTGGGAAGAAGGTCGTGTCTTTTAACAAGGCCACCCAGCTATCACAATGCCTTTGATCTGGCCGCACACACAGAGCACACATATTTTCACTCAGTTAAAGTCGGTCACTGACCGGTCACTGACCCCAATGCAGGAAGTGTTTCCTCTCTCAGATATGACAGGGGAACCACCTCTCATGGCAAAAACTGGGTCATTTTGGTGCGCCCTATCGGCCCCCTGCGTCCAATGGGTGACTGGATTACAATTTTTGAGTCACTTGAGAAAAAGTGACTCTATGTAATCGGTCAGTGTTAGTCTGTCCGGCCGGCCGTCCGGCCGGCCGGCCGTCCGTCCGGCCGGCCGTCCGGCCGGCCGTCCGTAGACACCACCTTAACGTTGGACTTTTCTCGGAAACTATCAAAGCGATCCGGCTCATATTTTGTTTAGTCGTGACCTCCAATGACCTCTACACTTTAACGATGGTTTCGTTGACCTTTGACCTTTTTCAAGGTCACAGGTCAGCGTCAAAGGAAAAATTAGACATTTTATATCTTTGACAAAGTTCATCGGATGTGATTGAAACTTTGTAGGATTATTCTTTACATCAAAGTATTTACATCTGTAGCCTTTTACGAACGTTATCAGAAAAACAAGGGAGATAACTAGCCTTTTCTGTTCGGCAACACACAACTTAACGTTGGGCTTTTCTCGGAAACTATAAAAGTGACCGGGCTCAAATTTTATGTGAACGTGACTCCCAGTGACCTCTACACTTTGACGTCTGCTTTGGTGACCTTTGACCTTTTTCAAGGTCACAGGTATGTCTTGAAGGAACAAAATTGAAATATCATATCTCTGAAACTATTCATCGGATTTGATTCAAACTTTATAGGATTATTCTTTACATCAAATTATTTACATCTGTATTGTGTTGTGAATAGCAATTTCTTCCTGTCCATCTGATGCCTCATATAATATTCAGAACTGCGAAAGTGACTCGATCGAGCGTTTGCTCTTCTTGTTTTTAAAAGAAGGGGGTGCGTCTTAGATAACGAAGCACCTTGTCACCCGGAAAGTACGGTACTGTGTGTATGCATGTTAGCTTGACCTTTCATTGTGTGTTAAACCTGCATATATATATATTTATTTTTTAATGAGAGCTTTTCAACCTTTTCGACTGTTTCAGAAGTGCCTAACGAGCTTCAAAGTAGTGAAGAACTGTTGACATTGTTCCGCAAGGCGGCAACTACAAACTTCACGCCTGGAGTGACCACAGTGGGAATGGTGGGATACCCGAACGTCGGCAAAAGCTCCACCATCAACACCATCCTGCAAACCAAGAAAGTTCCGGTGTCTGCCACACCTGGCCGCACAAAACACTTCCAGGTAAATTTTATGAGGCAGAAATACAGAGGAAAAAAGGATCTTTCGTCTTCTTCTTCTTCTTCTGCGTTCATGGGCTGAAACTCTGACGTACATGTGTTTTTTGTATGAGTGGGTTTTTACGTGCATGGCCGTTTTTTTACCCTGTCATTTAGGCAGCCAAAAGGACCTGTCAATCTAAGACTTTTCATGATGCTTTTTTAAGAACAGATTTTTTTCAGATTTTAGAGAAAAAGGAAGACGTTTGTTCATATCAGTGCTTATTGTTTTTATAGGTGCTATAGGAGGTTGATTCTGCATAACTCTCACCTGCTCTTGTCGCACATGTCATGTATTTAGAATGCTTACACCTCTCTGTTTCTCAGATCTGAAAAAAAAAATGGCCTGCCTCATTTGAATAAGATTCCCTCTAAGTTAAGACTTCTCCCCTTTTCGTTGTATTTTTATTCACATTTTTTTTCAGAATATAAAGGTCTGGAAATGGGGATCCACTGTATCGTCGTGTCCCTTGCCGGTTTACAAAACACCTAGCATGACCACCGTTTGATAAAAATCCAAAAACAAATAGACTGCCAACGTTCAAAAATTCAGAATAAAAAAACAAGAAAGGTATGTTGTTGGAACGTTTAATTATTGACTTCTTCTTCTGCGTTCGTGGGCTGAAACTCCCACGTACACTCGTGTTTTTGCACGAGTGGAATTTTACGTGTATGACCGTTTTTACCCCGCCATTTAGGCAGCCATACGCTGCTTTCGGAGGAAGCATGCTGGGTATTTTTGTGTTTCTATAACCCACCGAACTCTGACATGGATTACAGGATATTTTCCGTACGCACTTGGTCTTGTGCTTGCGTGTACACACGAAGGGGGATAAGCCACTAGCAGGTCTGCACATTAGGTGACCTGGGAGATCGGAAAAATCTCCACACTTAACCCACCAGGCGGCCGCGGCCGGGATTCGAACCCTCGACCTTCCGATTAAGAGGCCGACGTCTTACCACCCCGCCACAGCGCCCGTCATAATTATTGACAAAACAAAACGTTACGTTCGCAGATATTTTGACCCAGTGGTCTTCAAAGTGCACAAAGAAACAAAACACTAGTTATACAGGAAACTTGTCTGTCTTTCACCGTGTGATCAACATTGCCACTGATCTGTTTCAGACACTGTTCGTGGAGAAGGATTTGATGTTGTGCGACTGTCCAGGCCTGGTGTTCCCATCATTTGTCAACAGCAAAGCTGAACTGGTGGTGAACGGAATTCTGCCCATTGATCAGCTGATTGACTCCGAGCCTCCAGTCTCTCTCATATCCTTTCCTCTATAGTACAGTGTATCGTTGTTGTCCTGGAGCCTCCAGTCTCTCTAATATCCTTTCCTCTTACAGCAGTCCCTCTCATGAACGGACACCCTTGGGCCATAGCAAAACTGTCCGTACATTGCAGGTGTCCGGTCACGGGAGGGGTGACCACACCACCCCCTCCCCCATACACACACAGAGACACACAAACAACAGCATTGAGTCTATGCTAATCACTTCTTGTGGCTGCTAAACAATAAACTCCTAATACTTCTTTAAATGTTCTGTAAAAATGATTTGTATGAAAAGTGTTGAAAAGAAGAGATAAAATAAATCCTCAAGGCAGTGAACACACTCACCATGCGCTGACATACGAAAGCAGCCACACAAACACAGCACAGAGGAGCGTGTGCAGATGCCTTGCAAGAATAAGCTTGAAGACCAGTTTGAATAAATAGCAGCAGATAGAGCTGCATGTCATAATCATGTAATTTATTTTCATCTTGTCTGGCTCTATTGACTGCATGCCGGTGGCATGGCAGTGACTTTTCACTCTTCAGTCGGAAATACACTGTACATAACACAGCTCCCATTCTCCCTCACTAAATACCTACCCCAAGCCGTGACAACTGATGCTTGGAAATTGTGTGGAAGAGTACACCTCTCTATTTCTCTCCAATGCTCTTCCTGCTGACATGCAGTGACACCGGACACCCCACCGAGTTTAGCCAGCTACCCCTCCACCCCCCCCCCTCCCTCCCTCCCTCTCTCTCTCACTCCCTCCAGCCATGTACTGTTTGGGGCTGTGGCCAGAGAGGTCAGCTCCAACTGTTCACTCAGAGCAAAACCAGTTGACTGTGTCAGTAACTTTTGACAAAGCAAGACAACTGAAGGGTTCACAGATTAGGCAACCGACTCACTGGTCAAGGCTGAGGGGAAACAAGAGTATCTTGTCAATGAAAGAGGTTTCACACAGACACACGATGCTGAGAACTGTGGCCGGTTTTTCACTCTCTTTCGCTCAGGACCTTCATCGACTGTGGTTTCTGTTGTTTACGTCCAACAGACAAGAATAATGAGCACAGTGCAGTTTCATGTTGGCATCTTCGCATGTACTCCACTCCTGACCAAAACTACCCCCCCCCTCCTGATGGGTACAGGTGCACTCAAGTTACCAGTGACTGTTGTCACGCCATTGCGGCTGTGATCTTTGTACCAAGAGCCGGACTGCTCTGTTATCGATTTTGTTGTGGTGAAAATTTGACGATGGTCTGTCCGTACATTGGAGGTATGACCTGCTGTTGGGACCGAAAATGAGTGTCCGCGTCCACGTTTTGCAGGTGTCCGTTTAAGGGGGGGCAAATATAGAAGGAAAACACTCCGTGCCGAGCAAATGTGTCCGTACATGTCAGGTGTCCGCTCACGCCGGGGGCCGTACATTGCAGGGACTGCTGTAGTACAGTGTATTGTTGTTGTCCTGGAATTTTGGCGTGACTCGATTCTTGGCGATTTTGATGTTTTTGTGCTTTGGACGAAGTCCAGACCTGTTTACCAGTACGATTTGGGCGTATTTTGTACGCCAAATTATTATCGGTACGCAAATACGTGACACACGCACATAATACGCCTAAGAAAAAGTCTAGAATATGTTTTCCGGTGTGCATGCATTTTTCTTTTCCTTTTAATTTTGATCTAAACAGGAAGCAGGATAACCTTTATATCACCGTTAGAAAAAAACCCAGGGTTCATTGTATAATGTCTCCGTTTGACCTTAACTTTGAGAACGTGTGTGAACGCATTGGCCGAGAGGCGTTCCAGGGGACGTATAACATCAACCTCCCTCCCCCAGAAGAGTGGGAGGACCCGGACAAAGGTCCCGGTGCCTATGAGCTGCTACATCATTATGGATGTGAGTTGTTTTCTTGTTATTTGCATGCATGTATGTCCTTGTTGGGAAAAGTCGTACACAAGGAAAACAGCGTATGATAAAAGGTCACTTACTATTCAGATGAAATATTAGGCAGCTTCGGCAGCTCTAAATCTCTTTGGACATAAGTGATTAAATTTTAACCTCAGATATATAATATCTTTACTGGCTTATTTTGTGAAAAAGCCTTTTCTTTTTCCTTGAACTTCCAAAAAAATGTGAAAGTAATTTGTTTAATATACAAAAATAGGGTGAAGGAATGCATGAAATGTAGTTCATTCGTCTGAGATAAGAGTGTGTGTGTGGGGGGGGGGGGGGGGGGGGGGGGGGGGGCTGGTAAATCATAAAATACATACACACAATAAAAAAAAAATGGCCTGATCAGTTTATGTGGGTCTGAACAATTTGAATGAATGTCAAAAGTATTGCACAGACATGCCAACAAACATATACACACTACAGCCCAAACAGATTTAGACTATGCTTTTGCTACCTCAAATTAAGTACACCTTTGCCAATGATAGTTTTTCTCCTTCTTCCAGTGTTACGAGGTTTCATGTCTCACAAGGGAAACCCTGACAGACCCAGAGCTGCCAGATATATCCTCAAGGATTATGTAAATGTAAGTGAGGGATGAGGGGGGGGGAGAGAGAGAAAGAGAGAGAGAGAGAGAGAGAGAGAGAGAGAGAGAGAGAGAGAGAGAGAGAGAGAGAGAGAGAGAGAGAGAGGGAGGAATTGTTGCTTGTGCGTATTGAATTGAATTGAATTGAAATTTATTTTACGAGGGTGACAGAATAAGCAATGTATACATGCTTTTTTTCATCCGGCCCTCGCCCATTGAGGGGTAACAAACAAGAAGAAATAAAAGATAAGTTTAACTATAAATTGATATTAACTAGGTTATTAGTTTTTTGTTTGTTTGGATTTACCCACTGTAGTTATTCTCTATGTACGTAGCTATATTGGTAGCTCGGTAGTTTATGCTATTTATGATCGTTTTTCTTTTGGTGTTTCTATTAATTACTATTTAGAAAAAGTAGATTTTTAGAAGTGTGCATATTATTTTGTCAGTTTTAAGATTTTTTTCTGCCCAATCTAACTCTTGCTCCTCTTTAGTAAGGCCTAAAAAAAAAAATAGGTGTGGTTACGGTAACCCGACCTACCCTATTTTTAGGGGCCGACCCTATAACTTTTTATTACATTTGTCAAAACAAAACAAAAAACACAAGAAAACGAGTGCAGAAAACGCAATGAAAGCGAAAGCGCCCGAGTCGCACACTTATTTCCCTGTCAAGTAGGTTTAATTTGTACACATTAGAAAAAAATGTAAAAAAAAAAAAAAGTGATTGCCTACCTTCCTACCCTATTTTTTTGGGCTATGTTACTGTAACCACACCTATTTTTTGTGTGGCCTAATTGTAAAATAAAAAAAATATCTGAAAAGGTTGTTTGGGGTAAATCACAAATTGGGGAATCTTAAATAAGGGTTGGGGGGTTCAACCAGTATGGAAAAGGGTATAGACATGGGCGAAACAGTAGCTTTATTTATAAGTTAATTAAACAAGGAATGATATTACAAGTAATCTTTAAAATTATAAAAACAAAACAAACAACAAAAAACAAATAGACAAATATAAATAAGCTGTACAAAAATGAGGTTGTTGTTTTCAGGGGAAGCTGCTGTTCTGTCATCCTCCCCCTGGCATCGAGGCTGCAGCATTCCAAAAACCTCCCTACGCTGAACCGAAAGTGTACAAGATACAGCCCAAACCATCAACAAAGGTAATGTTTGTGTTGAAGAAGCTTGTGGAATTAGCCTTTATCAGATCATGCTCTTGATTACACAGTTCGGACACAAACCATAATTTTGTTAAATAATTGTATTTTGTATACATGTCATGATTGTAACTTTTGTTAAAATAAACTTATGTTTAAAAAAAAACCAAAAAAACAAAAAAACATAATTTTTAGATAAAGATTTAATCTCCCACAAATCTGAGAGGAATGAGATCACACAAGAATACGTCATTGGACGTGAGGTCTTCCGTCGTGTAAACATGTGACTATCTTTCCGAACTTTTTCTCCCTTTTGCAACTTGTTTGTTTTTTCAATTTCACTGTGTGATTTTGTACACTTTAAAAAGTATGGGTTGTACACAACCCACCCTGTCTGAACAGTAACAATTTTATAATTGGGTGTTAGTGGAGTATTGGTTGTACATGATCCGCACCCTTCGATATAGGTGTGAACACCATAACAATCCTTCACAAAGCTTGTATGGGTCATACACTTTCTTATTGTGTATACAATGCAGTGTGTGATGTGTTTGTGCTTGTGTGTTTGTGTGTGTGCGAAATATCAGTGCACTTAAATGTAACATGTTCAACACTTTTTCTCTTTCAGAAAACGGTCTCTGAAATAAAAACTGATGCCCTGGATCGAGAATTCTTTGATCAGGTAGGCTATTTTAGAGTTTGATATTTCAGAGTACTCAGACCTGTTTACCAGTACGATTTGGGCGTATTTTGTACGCCAAATTATTATCGGTACGTAAATACCCGACACACGCACAAAATATGCCTAAGAAAAAGTCTAGAATACGTTTTCTGGTGTTGGTGTGCTGATTACGGGATGGTACAACTGGTTTCAGTCGAAGGGAGATAACCATGATAGCGAGTCTTCAGCTGTGGAAACCTTGTTCAGTTGTTGGCACGTGCGATCGTCTGGACAATTGTGGCAAAATGAAGCGGAAAAATTTGCCAGTTTCGGATAACTGTACCAAATCTAAACAGCAGAAGCAGCAGATTTTCTTGGAGAAATATCAGAAAGAGCCAGGAATTGTGGAGTCTACTATGGGAAAAAGTCATGCACACTGCAAGTATTGTAAATCAGATTTCTCCGTTGCCCATGCTGGGAAATATGACATCGAACGACACTGCAGTTCCAAATCTCACCTGGACAAGGTTGCTGCAAAGAAATCCGCTGAAAGCTGCCAAGGAATTATGAAGTTCATTCCCGCAAAGCAAATCCTGCCAGAAGAAAAGGCTGTAGTTCGTGCTGAAGCAATCTTTTCTGAGATGATTGTAAAAATAAACTTGCCACTGTCAACCGCAGATGTTATTTCACGAACTTCATCTTTTCATTATCAATCCGTTTGGAAGACACTGGTTATAATGCTATAAACTGACAGGTAAATAAAATTGTTTTATCCCTGTTGTATTGGAAGGAGTTAAATTCTGAAGGTGTTCACAAGACATGCTATTATTACACAAACACGTTTGCACCCACGCGTACATTTTCCCCAGCCCATATGGCTTTGCTTGCAAAGTACACCAACTTTTTGAAAAATACACTCAACTTGTTGGGAAAGTACTCTTGCCTCGGGTTTAGGGTAAACAGGTCTGAATACTCTAGTAACTTTACACATTGTTCCATTGGAAAAACAGAGGCCACACAAAAAAAGAAGACATAGAAAAGCGTAGAGAATGATGGGGAAGATCAGGTATATGATGGGGAAGATCAGGTATATGTAATATGATGACTTCATCCCCATGACCTGGGAATTTACTGAGACTTTTGCTGTTACAGTTTAATTGTATTCAATTAGTGTTTGATGTGCTGTAGTTCAGTTTTCATCATAGTCCTTCTCTTTTCCTCCCACACATAATCATTTCGTGTCCTGTGCAGTTCCCACAAGATTTAACTAAACAATCCAATGAAGCTAGCCACGCTGTCTTTCAGCATGAAAGGGGAAAAGCAATTTTGCAGATGACTAATGTGCTGCCTTCAGGGGATCTATATAATGAGGATCTAGGATATTTATATGGCACATATATGTGGATTAGCAGGCAAATTATCTGGGAGGCATTGGGTTATTCTACCCCTCTTATTTATTTGTAAAAATCACACTCTTATTCGTGTGTAAAACTTGCTCTTATTTAAGTGTAAACCTCTCTTATTTATATGTAGAACTCACTCTAATATTTATATGTAGCACTCACTCTAATATTTATGTGTAAAACTCGCTCTCCTATTGACTTGCAGAGGAAGGTGAAGGCCCACGCCATAGGTCCGAGAGCCGTCAGAAACTATGTGCGCACCGAGGCCTTGCAGCAGATTGGCGCAGAACAAGGTCAAGGTGATGCCTCAGGGGCCTCAACTCCGCACGGCAGCCAGGCATCTCTGGTGGGAAAGCCGTGGAAGAAGCACAACAACAGGAACAAGAAGGAGAAACTGCGGAGAGTTTACGCTGACCATGACTGTTATTAGTGTACAGTGGAACCCCCCTTTTAAGACCCCCCCCCTCCCCCCAATTAAAAACTCCCTCCCTTTTAAGACCTTGGTTTATCAGATTTTCTGTTCATAACCCCTGTAAATTTACCCCCATTTTAAGACGCCCTTTGATTCAAGACCTGATTTTCACAGAATTTTGGAGGTCTTAAAAGGGGGGTTCATTTCAGGTTGTTGGGGGGGAGGGGGATTACTGCGAAGTATGGAAAAGAGGGAAGTAGTGTTGTTCTCAGACTTCGGTCTTCAGTCACTGGCACAGTCATTTCTGATTCGACCGATTGTAACAACCTGACCCCTGGTCTGTCGATTGTCCGATAGTTTTGACATGAAGGATTCTTCTGAGAGAACAATTTTTTTGTGCAGCCAGGACATTGGGACCTTTGCATTATTCCAATGCCGGTTCAATTGATGTCCAAGTCCTGGAGAGGATTTTTAAAAAAAATATATTAGTTTGATTTGATTGCGAGTGAGGAGAAGTGGTTACGTGCCTACCGGGCATAACGGGCAAGCAGTAAGAGGAGGAGTGGGTTTGGAATATGCATGTGATGGTGGGGTAATTTGTTTTGAGAGCTGGTGAAAATGTATTGAAAAGAGGCTGTCCTTTTATTTAAATCGTCAGTTCTGAAATGTAAGGGAGTACACATAGGATATTTCTGAATCCAGTTTGCTAGACTTGAAGCAATTTTAATTAAAATTTTTTTTGACACTATGCGATTGATTGCTGCATTGTTAAACAGTTTCTATTTGTTCAACATTGCCTACCACATCAGGGACTTAAAATTTGCCTCGAAATAAACTTGGGTAATAGACTTAGAAATTAGAATACTTTGAATTTCCATGCAAATATCTCGTCCTTGGGAGGAGTGAATAAATTCGTATGAAAGAGGAGGGTGTGTGTGTGAGAGAGAGTGTGAGTGAGAAAAGAGGCTGATATCACATCACACGCACACACAGAGCAGAAACTATACACATTTACAATCACTGTTTATTGAATAAAACTGCAACATTTGGATCGCAATTTGAAACAAGAACAAACATGGCAAGGAAACACAGTACAAAAAGAGAAACAACAACGACAACAAAATACATAAGAGGAGAGAAAAAAACAAAAACAAAAGAGTCGCGCAAGGCTAAATTACCACATTTAGTCAGGCT
Organism: Littorina saxatilis; assembly: GCF_037325665.1. Lineage (NCBI taxonomy): Eukaryota > Metazoa > Mollusca > Gastropoda > Littorinimorpha > Littorinidae > Littorina > Littorina saxatilis. The sequence goes on from NC_090254.1 coordinate 24,426,195, forward strand.
GTAGAACTCGCAGAATGAAACTGAACGCACTGCATTTTTTTTTTACAATGACCGTAGTTTGTAGAAGGCAGTGAAATTGACGAGCCTGTTTAACGTGGTTGCGCTGTGTTGCACAGCACGCTTTTCTGTACCTCTCTTCGTTTTAACATTCTGAGCGTGTTTTTAATCCAAACATATATCTACATGTTTTTGGAATCGGGAACAGACAAGGAATAAGATGAAAGTGTTTTTAAATCGATTTCGGAAATTTTATTTTAATCATAATTTTTATATTTTTAATTTTCAGAGCTTGTTATTAATCCAAACATAACATATTTATATGTTTTGGGAATAAAAAAAATAATTAAGAATAAGATGAACATAAATTTGGATCGTTTTATTTTCAGATTTTTAATGACCAAAGTCATTAATTAATTTTTAAGCTTCCAAGCTGAAATGCAATACCAAAGTCCTGCCTTCGTCGAAGATTGCTTGGCCAAAATTTCAATCAATTCAATTGAAAAATGAGGGTGTGACAGTGCCGCCTCAACTTTTACAAAAAGCCGGATATGACGTCATCAAAGACATGTATCCAAACAATGAAAAAAAATGTCTGGGGATATCATACCCAGGAACTCTCATGTAAAATTTCATAAAGATCGGTCCAGTAGTTTGGTCTGAATCGCTCTACACACACACAGACACACACAAACACACACAGACACACACAAACACACACATACACCACGACCCTCATCTCGTTTCCCCCTCTATGTTAAAACATTTAGTCAAAACTTGACTAAATGTAAAAAGAAGAAAAGAGGAAGTAGAAGAGAAGAGAGAGAAAACAAAACACGGTACACAATAAAACATTGTTTGATCAAACAATACTGACAAATACCTTATGTGTTTGAATAGGCAAAGCTTGCTTGAACCATATACATTGTATAGGTTTAAAGTTATTGGGAATGAAATTCTATGAGGAAGTTGTGAAACATGAAACTAGTCAAGGAATGAAGATACCAGTACTCTTGAAGAGAAGAATATAACTATTTGAACAAAACCTTCAGAAATTGTGTGTTTCTTTTACATAAGCATCAAAATAGTTGCTGTGCAGTGGAAAACGTCACTTGTACCAAATTAATTGACACTGTAAGTGCAGCCAAGAAAGTAACCTACAAGAAAATTATTTGTTTTCCTTATATTGAGAGCAACACAGCGTCTGTTATTCAAAAAAATTGCTGTGTGTGTGTGTTGAAAGAATACATGTAAACAAACCAGGGAATGTAACTTGCTTCACTGTCATTCTGAGTGCAACTTTGTCTATGGAAATTCTTTCTTTATTCGGTGTTTAACGTCGTTTTCAACAGTTCAAGGTTATATCGCGATGGGGAAAGGGGGGGGGAGGGGGATGGGATAGAGCCATTTGTTAATTGTTTCTTGTTCACAAAAGCACCAATAAAAAAAATTGCTCCAGGGGCTTGCAACGTAGTACAATAATATGACCTTACTGGGAGAATGCAAGTTTCCAGTACAAAGGACTTAACATTTCCTACATACTGCTTGACTAAAATCTTTACAAACATTGACCATATTCTATACAAGAAACACTTAACAAGGGTAAAAGGAGAAACAGAATCCGTTAGTCGCCTCTTACGACATGCTGGGGAGCAACCGGTAAATTCTTCCCCCTAACCCGCGGGGGGCATCCATGGAAATAAGCATTGTGTGAAATAAATGCACAGTGTGTATTACATTGACAGTGGAGATTGAAAAAACATACAACGTAAAATATGAAATAAAAACGACATCAAAGAAACTTAGCCTTTGTGTGGTACATGTTCAGTGTAAGTTCAAGAAATGTAATTACATCAGCATTGCACTGTGCCCATAAAATTAAATGCACTGAAACGCATACAGGATCCTGTTTGCCACCTCCGATTTGTCCATACTTTCACATGGAATTTATAGAGCATCCCTGCACTGTCTTGGGCACATACCAAAACTCAATGGCGTGGCTGCATTCTATGCAGAGTGGGAATTTTATCTGAAATAATTTTGCAAATTGGCATGGGTGATAAACTACACAATAAACTTGATCATAATTAATTTCGCAAACTGACATAGGCGCCACCTACACAATAAATTCTTCGAAAAATGTCCACTCGCCACAGGAAGCAGCCAGGCTGTTGACCTCTGGCATGTGCATAACATTCACACGAGAATGATGTGCTTTTAACTGCAGAGCATCATCCAGACGCTGACTTAGAAAGACCATAAATAAACGTACCATAACTCATTTGACTTAGAAAGACCGTAAAAAAACGTACCATAACTCATTATCGCAGAGCAAAAGCGTACACTCTAGAAAACCAGAGCAGCCAGTACCAGAGCAGCCAGTACCTCAGCAGCTGAATCTTCTCATGTTTTGTCCTACATGTGGGAGGGGATTCCTGGCGCGGATAGAATTCATCAGTCATCTCCGGACCCATCAGATCAGACATCCAAGCGAATACCATGAGTCTGCGGTCATCTTTAAAAACGAGAGACGCACAACACATGTATTTGTCTCCACCTGATCAGTGTTTTCTCAAAGTTCTAACTGTTAGTGCCCCTCCCTCTCTCATTATTCACTGCAAGTGAACTCACCAGGAAGCAGTAAATGTTTATCCAGATAGCCAGTCAGAGACAGTTCGGGTTGATGCTCTGTAGTTAACAATGGATGTGTTGGTACAAAATACAGTAAATTGGCTGCCACCACTACACCTGGCGTATAAAACAATAAACATCACAGCTATTACACATAACATACAGTTTACAAAGTCATCAAAAGAAATCTGATGCACATGTCATGAAGACATGGAATTATAATCTACAGCATTGAAAAAGATCAAAGACATTCAACAATCTGGGAAAACCATGTCATATTAAGGAGGGTCAGTCTTAAAAAATGGAGGTAAATTTACAGTGAATGATGAACAATTCTTGATGAGGGGGGGGGGGGGGGGGGATGTCTAGAAACAGGTCTCCATACAGAGAGTCTTTAAGCAGAGGTTTCACTGTACTTGTTTCTTTTACAGAATTGTTGAAGGAAGAAAAAATGTTATCCACCTCACATGAAAATCAGTTACACAATCAAAACTGATGTTGAGTGAAAGGCTTTTTTCTTCTACTCCGTTCCCCGGAACAAAATTTGAAGCACGATCTTTGGCAGCCAAAATGATGCAGAATACTTCGCACAGGGTCGGGGGTGGGTAAGGGTGTGCTTTGTTTCACTTTGTGAACAGGAAGACAGGATAACTCACAATCATGATAATCACAATAACAAATGTTCATCCCATCTTTTCTTTCTTTCTTTATTTGGTGTTTAACGTCGTTTTCAACCATTCAAGGTTATATCGCGACGGGGAAAGGGGGGAGATGAGATAGGGGAAAGGGGGGAGATGGGATAGAGCCACTTGTTAATTGTTTCTTGTTCACAAAAGCACTAATCAAAAAATTGCTCCAGGGGCTTGCAACGTAGTACAATATATGACCTTACTGGGAGAATGCAAGTTTCCAGTACAAAGGACTTAACATTTCTTACATACTGCTTGACTAAAATCTTTACAAACATTGACTATATTCTATACAAGAAACACTTAACAAGGGTAAACGGAGAAACAGAACCGTTAGTCGCCTCTTACGACATGCTGGGTAGCATCGGGTAAATTCTTTCTCGTCCCAACCAATATGGGACTCCCCCTAACCCGCGGGGGGTGTTCATCCCATCACACACAACAGAAAATCACAACTTGACAAAATGTCAAAAATCACTGACAGTCTGTACAAACAATCATGTCAACGGGTTTGATCAAGGAACACAGGTATAACTACAACTGCAGGGATAACCCCCCAAAAAGTGAAAAACCTGAAAGTCCATGGGTCCAAGGCTGCGCCCCCCAGAAACTGAGGCTTTTTTATAATTTTTTAGGGACAAAGAACAAAGTTTTACTTTAATTTCGTGCGCACTTGGTCTTGTGCTTGCGTGTACACACGGGGGTGTTCGGACACCGAGGAGAGTCTGCACACAAAGTTGACTCTGAGAAATAAATCTCTCGCCGAACGTGGGGACAAACTCACGCTGACAGTGGCCAACTCGATACAAATCCAGCGCGCTACCAATTACTGAGCTACATCCCCGCCCACACTGTTTTCAAAAACCGGATTTCCGGCGAGAACCGGAAAAGTGTTAGCCCTGCAACTGTGCTGAACAATATAAATATGCTGTGTTAAAGAGATAAATGTGACTGCTCTCCACAAATATTTTGTTGTTAATTGAGTTATTTACTTCCTATTAAATTATAACATTTTGATTGAATGCTTATGGAGACAAAATCAGGATTACCAGAACACAACTACCACAGTGTTTATTTTTGTTAGCGGGCGATCTTTTCTTCCCAAATGATGTTTTTAAAATCAGAGAAGCTTTTATTACACAAACAGTAGATCAAAAGTACACATTAAAACATAAGAATTACAATGTAAACCCCCTTTTAAGACCCCCCAATTTAAGACTTTTTTTTCTCTGTTTTTTTTGTTCATAACCTCTGTAAATTTACCACCCCCCCCCCCCCCCCCCCTCCCTTTCTTTCTTTATTTGGTGTTTAACGTTGTTTTCAACCACGAAGGTTATATCGCGACGGGGGGAGATGGGATAGAGCCACTTGTTAATTGTTTCTTGTTCACAAAAGCACTAATCAAAAAATTGCTCCAGGGGCTTGCAACGTAGTACAATATATGACCTTACTGGGAGAATGCAAGTTTCCAGTACAAAGGACTTAACATTTCTTACATACTGCTTGACGAAAATCTGTACAAACATTGACTATATTCTATACAAGAAACACTTAACAAGGGTAAAAGGAGAAACAGAATCCGTTAGTCGCCTCTTACGACATGCTGGGGAGCATCGGGTAAATTCTTCCCCCTAACCCGCGGGGGGTTTATTAAAAACAAATATGAGTGCAACGACAGTACTTAATCAACACTTGTTTACAAGCAAGTACAAAAGTAGTAATGTACAGTCACAAAATCAAGACACACCACATGATTCAGATCTGCTATAAAAACACAACCACAACCAACCACAGGGCCAATACAATGAAAACAACCTGAGAGGTCTTTACATATTACAGTCGATCCACAACATTTTCACAGATCAAATAACTGCTGTGAGTGTGAACAACGTCAAGAATGTCCTGACAGATCATTTCAGAAAAACAAACCTAGTTAAGTAGGCCAAAACATACATGTGTACTTATGATTGCATGTCTATTCACCTCCTTAATAAAAAAAAGCACTCAAATTAGAGATAACATACACTAAAATATTAAAACAGTCCATGCCCAGATGAGATTCTATTCTTTGGAAATACTTGGAGAAAAAAATTGTTTCCAGTTCTTTGTTAAAAATTTCATTTTCTTCAGCCAATTAGTCAAAACAAAGTATTAAAGTATAAAGTTTCATGAAAAACACAGTAACAGTCAAGGTATCAAATCAAAGATGTCTGCATTTCATTGCCTCTGCAATCATCTTCTTTGACTTTGATTTTTTCCTCTTTAAAGAATGTTGCTGTTTTCGGTTCCGAACACAATTGCATAAAAGAAAACCAAAATATACTCCATCATTTCAGAACTGCATAGAACTGCATTTAAAGCACAATTACAACTGAAATGTGAGGTCATTCAGTTATAGACACCACATTCAAGTCACACACAAAAAACAATGATCAAGAGCATCTGTTACAAGCTAGACACATTTTCATCAAGCTACCATCCACAGACTGGCCCAGAAAAGACAAGAGTGGATTTCCTTCGTTGCTGCCCTACCTGCCAACCCGCATAACGGGCAGAAAGTTAGTTAGTAATTAAAAATACTGTGTATTGAAATAATAGTCACCCACTTCTCTTGTACCATAATCAACTGCTTAAAGTTTACACCTTTGCAAATTTCAGAAAGTGATCATACAGTATTAATTACCTGCAATGAAAGGACAGCCTCGAGACCAACCAAAAGTGTCCCTATATATTATAGTATATAGCAGGTGGCCTGCGGTGACAGGTATATATTTTGGTAAAGAGGGACTATAAAAGGCGTACATTATTCAGGGGTGTCATCTCTTCAGAAGGGATTCACATCCCATGAAATAATTAACCTCTTCCTTATCAACTACTTCTTTTAATCCATACAAAAAAAGCATGAAAGAAATCAAGTTTTGATACAAACTGCACAATTGGGAGTCTACAGGTTCTGCTATGCATTGTCTGAGGTTTATTATGCGTTCAGGTTCAGATTATGCGCCCTTGGCTGGAAACATTTCACAATGCTCTATACAACAGTAAGTTAAGGATGCAACTCCATAGCAATGCACAAACCCTTCCACATTTTCCCACACGAATGTAAGTGTAGGATGAACAATCACACGCAGACTTATTTACTGCCCAGATGACAATTACTGAGATCAGTTCTATTTTAGGCTTCTTTCGTCTTTGACACAAAAAAACCACAAATGTGTGTGAATTGCTTTTTTGTGAGTGTGTGTGTGTGTGTGGTGTTTTTGTTCTGTGACCAATGCAGTGTGTATCTAATTTCTGACAGAGGAATGAATTCCTCTGCCTCTGCAATGCATTACTTCAGGCAAAGTTAGTGTGTGTGTGTGTGTGCATAACGCCATAAGTGCACGTGTCTGTGTGTATGCAAGCACATGCATGTGCCTACCACTGCCAGAAATAATATATGACAATGTGCTGCCTAAGTGTTGGTGTTAATAATGTTATGTTTTCTTAAAATGTTGAACTTACTCACATTAACAACCCCCCCCCCACACACACACACACATACAAAACAACAACACAGAAACACACCCACTACAGACAACAACACAACTTCAGGCCTTCAAAATACAAACAGACCCTGAATCTCACAGCTGCAGTCCTATGTAAACAAATCTAACAAACACTCGAAAAAGTCATCACTGCGCCATTTCTGGCCAGTAATCTATGCGAACTTTCTTGACGGATCCATCAAATATACGATCCATCCATAACGATAACCCTGACAAAACTTCGTTCACAAATATTCTTTCATCCATTCTGTCACTTTGTTCGTTCTTTGTCGCTTCGTTGCCAGAATCAGAATCGGAATCCATGAACCCCATCGCCTGCCCAACTTGGTTCTGTTTCCGGATCCATTTCTGTGCGTTGCGAGGATGGTACATGTAGTAATACCTGATGAAACAGAAATCATAATTATTGTCAAAAAAAGAAAAGAAGTTTTAAAATGGCAGACATTAGAATTATGTATGCAGGGTTCATACAGATGTTTTGTTCTAAAATTCAAGGACTTTTCAAGGTTATTCAAGACCTGAAGAGAAAATCAAGCACCCTCTTACCTTCAAACCTTGCAATGAAACACTCGCTGGTTTTTATACCCCCATTCAAGTACTTTCAAGGATTTCAAGCACCTGTACGAACCCTGTGTATGTTCACAAAGTTTTCGAGTCCCGACTTTGGCCTCGACTGAATCAGCGATGCAAATCTGAATCCACATGAAGTGGTGATCGCTCCCACTATCAATATACTCATAGGGGGGGCGGGGGTTCCACTTTGTGCCAATAACAACACACTCTCCATAAAAGGCTCAGCAACTATCTCCTTACTTGTCACTTGTGCCAATAACAACACACTCTCCATAAAAGGCTCAGCAACTATCTCCTTACTTGTCACTTGTGCCATTAACAACACGCTCTCCATATACGGCTCAGCAACTATCTCCTTACTTGTCACTTGTGCCATTCACAACACACTCTCCATATACGGTTCAGCAATTATCTCCGGCCTTACTTGCGGTATCCGTTGAGAGCTATGACGGTGCCGATACAGTTCCTGATGTTGATAGAGCTGAGCTTGACCTTGAAGCTCATGGACTGCTCCAGGAGATGCTGGTACCACGAGATGTAGTACTCCAGTTGCAGGAAGCCGAACGTCAGAGCGCTGTACCTGCAACACACCAACAGAACAATGCATCCACGGAATGGCAGTACGACTGCCTAAATGTCAGGGTCTTAGAAAGAGAGTTCTGTACAGAAAATCATCAGGAAATTTGGGGTGTTTGAGTGAGGGGTTGGGTGGTGATTTGGGATCTTAAAGGTCAGAGTTCCACTAAATTAGTGTACCTCTATAAGCACTTTATATTTGTCACATTTTCTTTTTCTGATCCCATTCATGTCATACCGTGACAGCTTTTTTTTGTATTTGGTATCGATATGTGCGTGTGTGTGTTCTCGAAAGTGTGTTGTCCCCAACACTGGTACATTAAAAACACACTCCTTCTCGTGAAAACAGTTTGTTTGTTTGTTTGTTTGTTTGCTTAACGCCCAGCCGACCACGAAGGGCCACATCAGGGCGGTGCTGCTTTGACATATAACGTGCGCCACACACAAGACAGAAGTCGCAGCACAGGCTTCGTGGCTCACCCAGTCACATTATTCTGACACCGGACCAACCCGTCCTAGCACTAACCCCATAATGCCAGACGCCAGGCGGAGCAGCCACTAGATTGCCAATTTTAAAGTCTTAGGTGTGACCCGGCCGTGGGGTTCGAACCCACGACCTCCCGATCACGGGGTGGACGCCTTACCACTAGGCCAACCGTGCCGGTAGTGAAAACAGTACGGCTCATCGTTGTACGGCTCACCGCCCCACGTCTTTTATAAGATCTCCCTCCACTTGGACACGTACCGTATTTGACGGATTACAAGACGCACCGTTTTATAAGCCGCACCCCCAACTTTCAACAAAACAATTGGGACGAGCCACGTATAGGCCGCGTCACTATATTAGCCGCCGTCGAAAAAAATATAATCAGATCGTGTCAATCAATCAAAACAACCGGGCAAACGAAAGTACGGTATTTGGCGAAATCGGCTCCGAGAATAAACAAGTGAAACAAAGAAGAAAAGTGAAAAAGTTTGAAGAAAAATATCACACACACACACAATTTGTAACCAACACACACATGTAGTCCCACCCGGAATAAGCTTTTTTGGGATGATTTACGACTTTTGCGCACATTTCGAGCAGACGAAAACACAACATGGCGGCTCTCGCTCCCCCAACTATCGCGAGACACAAAAAAACGAAATCTCGCGCGCGCGAGATCCTGATACATCCGGTGTTTCTCTGTACGCTATCTTGTCACGACGACTTGTTGACAAACGAAGATTCGCGAAAGAAAGAGAAAAGCGCCGAGTCTTGAGTAGAGAGCTAATAAAGTACCGGTAATCGCTAATCGAGCGAAATGAAAATCCGCGGCGACTTCCATTAGGTGAATGCTATTCAAGTTTAGGTAACGTTTTAGCCGCATCTTTTTATAAGCCGCAATGCGAATTTGTTTGAAAAAAAGTCGCGGCTTGTAGTTCGTCAAATACGGTACATAAGACCAGCCCTTTACTTGGACACTTACATGGGATGGATTACATGGTCATCTCTAAACAACAACCTTTTCAACATAACCAATACAACTTGTTTGTTTTATGCTGTCAGGAAGTTCATTGATCTTTCATCATGACTTATTGCCTTGCTGCCTACTCTTTCAAGTGACACGTTTGACATGCTATTACTTCCCTGGTGTACAAATGCTGCCTGCATTATTGCAATTCCCGGTGTTGTTTTACCCATTAGTGTCATCATAATTCTGATTTGTTTCGTTTTGGTTTCATTTTTCATTGCTCATTTTTCTTTTTGATTTATCTCCCTTTCCCCCTTTTTCTGCGCTTGGAGGACATCATCGCCATCTTCTCTGATAAGTCGTTTTGATATTTGTATTGTTGTTTTCATTTTTTTTTTAAACCTGTTGAAGACCTTTAGGTCGAAACGTTGTTCATTGTCATTTGTTTGTATATTTCGTTGCGAGTCCAGTATATTAGGTATTACTCTTAGTCATCATAATTGTCATCCGGGATGGTTTAGCAACAGAAAATGTGCTTACATGCTGGGTAATAGGAACACATGTGCCAGAAAATCCTAATTTGTTCGTTTAACCCCTTGACTGCCTTAGGACGGGTATACCAGTCCTGCACTTGTGCATTATTTCCATGATTAGATACTAAAAACAGATTCTTGGTTGAATTTCTTTTAAAAATAACATAGGTTTTACTTTTCTACCTACTGCCAGTTTGGAGCTAGAATTTTTTGTGAATTATTACACCCCGAACTCCAATATTCCCTGGCAGTCAGGAGTTTTGATTGGCAGCGAAAGGGTTAAATGCATGTTCGTTGGCACAAGAAATCAACTCTCCTTCTCCAAATAGTTACAGCCTACAACTCACCTGGAGTAAGGCTGCATAATCTCAGCAAACTTGTGCAGCAGTTGCTTCTTGCATTCCTCGTCGACCAGAATGACAAACGTCAGGCCGGTGTCTGCCTCTTTCACCAGGTTGTTGAAGGTCTCGTAACGAAGCTCGTACAGGTGGATCGTCTGGTTGTCAGGTGTGCTGCAGGAAAATGGCCAACGATCAAGCAAATACAGTCAAATTACCTGTCTGTAACATACACCCATGGGACGATCAAAGTGGCCGTTATTTCACTTAAAGAAACATAACTTTACCAACACCAACACTTCGGCAGCACATGTATATTCCTGCTGGAAGGCACATGCATGTGCCTGCATACACACACACACACACACACACACACACACACACACACACACACACACACACACACACAATCTTGGCCTGTGGTCACTATTGAAAGGGGAAATATAAAGGAGAATAGCTTGTCATGGATACATGGTAGTGGTCGTTGTAGGCAAGGGGTCACTTTTGAGAAGGGGTCGTAAAGGCAGGTTTGATCAAACAAAGCTGATATTAAGCTAATCCTGTATCAATGCTGTTGAAAGTCTCGTAACGAAGCTCGTACAGGTTAATTGTCTGGTTGTCTAGTGTGCTGCAAAAAGATTGATCAATAGATGATGTGTGTGCCATTTACTGCACGTTTTTTTTTCGAGTCATGATGTTGCAAACCCAACAGTCTTTTAATTGGAAAATGTGTGATATGTGAATCTAGACAAACAGCATAGTAAATGAAACTTTACTGGTTACACACAAATTCGACTGTATGTTGTCTAAGAATAAAAAAAAAAGCTACGCTAGAAAATATCCTGACACACAGAAACGTTTTTCAAGCATGTTCATGGAAAAAGGTCGTGAAAGGTGGATGCAGCGCCTATAGGCTGTTGATCTACTGGCCGATGTGAATGCGTGATATATTGTGTAAAAAAATTCCATCTCACACGACATACGCGCTTTGAACTTCGGATAAGGCGCTATATAAATACAATAAGAGAAAGGCATGAATTTTATTTACATTTCTGTATCTCCCCTCACCTGCGCTTTGAGCAGAGTTTAACTCTATATATAAAGCGCTTTATAAATATCATGCATTATCAATATTTTTATTATTACATGTACCTGGATGGAGGCCGAGGGCGTTTCTGGCCGGGCTTCATCTGATGGCGGATTTGGGCTTCTTCAGCGTCGTTCATTCTTTTGACGATGAAAGCCATGAAGGCCACCATTACCATCATCAAGATCGTCATGAAGTACGTCTGGGCCTCATATCTGCACGCCACACCAATGGCATATTACTACAAGTGTGCAGAATTATTATTGACCAGGTAAAGACCACAAGAAGTTGTTCCGCCCAGTGTTGTAAAACACAAGGAATATAGCTTGGCAATGCAGCAGCCACTCATCTATCCATACATATATATATAAAGACATAGTCACACACACACACACAAACAACCCTCCCCATCACCAAACACACACACATGCACACACACACACACACACACACACACACACACACACACATACACACACACACATACACACACACACACACACACACACACACAGAGTCACAAACGCAATAACTACCCTCCCCAACACCACCACCCACCCACCCACACACCCACACACACACACACACACACACACACACACACACACACACACACCATCAGTCTCTGGTCACTAGTCACTAACACAGACTTTTAAGTGTCAGATTGCTCTAGCTTGCTAAAAGAGACACTAAAGTGCTTCGTGCAATTTTTTTTATTGGTTCCTATTGAATTCTCTATTCAATGCAAGAGATCATTGCTCCCTTTCTTCCATACACATTTGTGAATAAACAACATGGTGAACACAATAACATGTGCAAATATAATTGAAGTATTTGCAGATTCACTATTCATTTGTTATTCTCCGCAAAGAAGTACAGCAGACTTCCACTAACTCGCGGTCCACTAAATCGCGAATTCGGCTATATCGCGGAAACCTCTTGGACCCCGAAAAAAACAGGACCGACCTTTAACCTCTTCACTGCCACAGTATAACAGCATTTTGGTATTGCAGTGCGCCAGGGCAAAATTTCGCTTTCTTCGGTAGGTTCACTAATCTGTTCAATGCTCGATCATTTATTGAGATATCTCTTAGATCTTTGGCATGTGTTTTGCTTATACCCTTGGCTATTGTAGGATGACATGATCATTGGACTTTGTTTGTGATTGTTATAGTAAAAATTGATATTATGACCATTTTTGTCAAAAATTACAGTTTCCGGACTTACACACACACACATTGCAGCACATAAAACTACACAAAACACTGCTAAAACTGGTGTCAAACATCAGGTACTCACATTACAGCCCATAAAAGTATTCTTCTGTGTGGTAATCCATAAATCACTTCTTGTAGAGCTTCCAGAACACTGTATCGCTTGAAAACAGGTCTACGAGTTGAGGTACGACTTTTGGCCGCCATTGTGAATACTAATAGATCGGTTCTATGTCTTGGCACAGTGGTGAGTTGTCAACACGTGGTAGTAGCTTATCCGAACGGTCTATGGGAAAGAACTGTGTTTAGAACCCTTACAAGTACTTGGACAGTGGTTACCTCCCATTTAGTTTTCAGAAATGTCCTGAAGTGTTGTTGACACAAATCCCACGTACGAGACACGGTTATGGGCGTACGACAAACCAAAAATGACCACGTATTACATACGGGGTGGGCAGTGAAGGGGTTAAAAAAAAAAATAGTCCCGTAAAGGCCAAAAAATAGTACAGATCATTGAAAAATGTTTCTATCATAACCACACTATCTCTCTCTGGGTCCGATGGCCTTTCATCATGCAGTAAATTGTCATTTCATCTTATCAGTCTCTCTCTCTTTCTCTCCCTCAGTCTCTCCAAATAGTGTTCTACGTGTGTGTGTGTGTTTTCAGGTTGTGTACATTACGGGTTGACCAAGGCCTGCGAACAAAAGAAAAACAACCTTTCACGCGCACTTGCCCCACTCAGTCAAGAACTTTCATGCCACGATCGGTATCGTCAAATTGGCCACGTGCCAATAGAGGTTAAGTGTCTGACCAGTCAGTATGGCCAGTCAGGTGTGCAGTTGAACACTCAAGTCCAGCTAATTGCGATCTCTGCTAGACGGTCCGGGTGGCCACAGGCGCCAATCAAGTGCTTAAACTGCGCTTCAGTCTTCTGCAATCTAGTCAGGCATGCAATTTAACACTCGAGTCTCACTAATCGCAATCTCAGCTAGACGCCCCGGATTTTTTACAGGCGCCATGAAGTGCTTCAGCTTCTTGCGTTTCCAAACGAAATAAAATAATGTGGTAATTCACCTTGGCTTGCGTTCTGTTCATTGTCAGTTAGTGTGTGTGTGTGCAGCAGTGAGTCGCTATACGCGTACAGTGTACGTCTGTGTCTGTCTGTGTCTGATTAACTAGCAAGTTTGTGACGACGTATGAGTCGGAGAAAAAAGACAAGAAATCGTCATCTGCTGATAAAAGAAAACGTGTCATCGCAGTTAATCTTTTGAGAACTTAGTTGCCAACAGAAGCGTCACACTTGCGAGAAACGCAGTAACACATACACATGAACATTGTAGCACAACCACATGCCAGGCGTGCGTGCGCACACGCACACACACACGCACGCACATACACACATGCACGCACACACAGTGCACACATGCACGCACACACACACATGCACTCACACGGCAAACGCACACACGCCAACGTGACGCTCACAGGCTTTTTGTGACTCAGACTCAGAAGAGAACGCGGTTTCTTCCCTTTAATTGGACCCCAAACTGCATCGCGAATCGAATATATCGCGATCAAAAATCTTGAAACCCCAAAGACCGTGAGTTAGTGGAAGTCTGCTGTAGTGTGATACAACAAAAATAACACCCTCTGAAAAATAAAGACAAGCTAGCAGGTACGTGGGATGGTGCGCATGAGAAACATTCCGACTGAATTAGAATCGAGCGCACAATCAGATTTGTTGAATTCGAGATTTGTTGGAAGATTTCACTCAGTCCAACCAGTGCTATTACATCCTACCCAGTAGGGCATTTTCTCATGCACACCACCCCTGGCAGCACTTACCCAGCAAAGAAAAACCAGAGTCTGTCTAACCAGTCCAACAGCTTGTAAAAGATCCTGGTCAGCAAATTCTATAACAAGAACATTGAAGTACTATATTAGTTTTCCTTTTTAATCAATCAATCAAACAATCAATCGCTTAATCAATCAACCAATCAAACAGACCAACATAATAGACCAAGCACACACACACACACACACACACACACACACACACACACACACACACACACCAGCTCTTCCACTGAAGCAAAGTAAAATTCCCTGAAATAAGGTATGTATGTATGTATGTATGTATGTATGTATGTATGTGTGTGTGTGTGTGTGTGTGTGTGTGTGTGTGTGTGTGTGTGTGTGTGTGTGTGTGTGTGTGTGTGTGTGTGTGTGTGTGTGTGTGTGTGTGTGTGTGTTTGTGTGTGTGTTTGTGTGTGCGTGCGTGCGTGCGTGCGTGCGTGCGCGTGCGTGCGTGTGCACCAAAATAAAACTGAAATTTGCATTAAATTTGTCCAATCCGGTCAGTTACTTGGTGTTGTCATCATAGTCAGGTGCGACTGTAATTCACTCACCAGTGTGTGTTCATTATAGAAATCAGGCATGACAGCTCTTTTGGGTAAAACGTGCCTTCAGCAAGAGGTCCCACTGTCCATACAATACCTTTCTTACACAAGTAATGAGCTCACCAGTGTGTGTTCGTTGTAGAAATCGGGCATGATGGCTTTGTAGGGTAAAAGGTGGTCAGTTTCCAGCAATT
Source organism: Littorina saxatilis (assembly GCF_037325665.1). Taxonomy (NCBI): domain Eukaryota; kingdom Metazoa; phylum Mollusca; class Gastropoda; order Littorinimorpha; family Littorinidae; genus Littorina; species Littorina saxatilis. The sequence goes on from NC_090254.1 coordinate 24,441,429, forward strand.
CTGTCAGACGTTTTCTCAGCGCCTCGCGAGAAATGTCCAAACCGTCATCATCAAGACTCCAGCCTTGTTCCAGGAATTCGTAGTTCACTCGCTTCTTGTCTTGGGGCCATATGATGGCCACCTTAAACAGGAAAAGAATTGAGGGGTTAGGTCAACGTTTTGTAACCCCTTTTAAAATCGGAGAAAATCAGAGATTGTTTTAAGGGGGAGGTCTTTAATCTTCACCGGATCATGCTTTGGACTACACAGTCCAGATGATGTGGGTCGTGTACGACCCATACTTTTAAATAAGGATTTCGACGGGCGCAGTGGTAGGACGTCGGCCTCCTAATCGGGAGTTCGAATCCCGGTTGCTGCCGCCTGGTGGGTTAAGAGTGGAGATTTTTCCGATCTCCCAGGTCAACTTATGTGCAGACCTGCTAGTGACTTAACCCCCTTCATGTGTACACGCAAGCACAAGACCAAGTGCGCACGGAAAAGATCCTGTAATCCATGTCAGAGTTCGGTGGGTTATGGAAACATGAAAATACCCAGCATGCTTACTCAACGAAAGCTGAGTGAAGCTGACTATGCTCTCAGAGTATAGTTTGGGGAACCCAAATGGGCAAACAAGCTCTCACGTAACCAACCAGAAAATTCTAGAACGCTGAAGAAGAAGGAATAAGGATTTAACGTAAAAAGTATGGGTCGTACATGACCCACGCCATCTGAAATGGGATAAACATAGAAAATTCCTTCTTTAATTCTTGTGGGTCGTGATCATCCGGACTGCCCAGTTCAAAATACTTCTTTGTTCATTTGTTTGTTTACAAAGAGAATCCTTCAGAAAGTGGTTGATGGTAGGGCCCTAATGGTGTTAGAGGATTACATGAAATCCTGATAAAAAAAAACTCCCCACAGTTACAGAGATACAGACACTTTTGTGAGGCTTTGGGTCGTCCACGACCCAGGAAGCATGGTGAAGGTTAAAAGAAGCATCTGTCCTACATGCATTAGGAAATACCGCATTGTAAGCTCTGGTAATGGGATATAAGTTGTTGTTTTTCTTCTTTTTTTTTTTTAACCTCAGTTGCATGCAGGTTTGCTACTACAATTATTTTTTGCCTTTTTTTTTTTTCTTTTTTTTTTTTCGTGTGTGGTTTGGAGCAAACCTTCTTCATAGGTCTTTTCTTTTCTCAGTCAAATGTGTACATTTTTAAATCAAAACACTTTATCAGTAAACTAATATGTTTACATGTTTAAGTAAATAAATGGGATATAAGTTAACATACCTCCAGAACGTTAGTGGTGCGAGTGGTGTTCCCTCTTGTGAGCACTTCCATCACCTTTTTCTGCACCTCTTCATACAGGTAGACAAAGCGAACTCGCTCTGGATGCAGCCGGATGCCCTCTCCGAGAGCAAATTGGCGGAATCGGTCGCGGGCAGCATCATGTTCGGCAATTTTGTTGGTTATCAGCGCCACACACAGCCTGAAGGAAGAGACCAGAATCAGCTGAATACGGTACCCCCTTTTTATGACCCTACAATTAATGTTTATCCCCCAACCCCTCCCCCGCAGACCTTATTTTCAGATTTTCTGTTCATGACCTCTGACTTTATCTCCATTAAATGGGGGGGGGTCCACTGTACTTATTTCAGCCTTTCAGTGCCTTTAGCGCATGCCATAAACATAACAATCTTGTTCTGCCACTCAAACAAGAAAACAGAAAACTCAAGGTCTTTCTGATTGTTGCCTCATTCTGTCTGGGATGGAAGTCGAATATGTTCAAAATCAAGAAAGCCTGCTTAGAGACAAAGTGGGAAAGACCTTTGCCCGGTGCCTAGTGTTTCTATACTATAAAAAAAATGTAACCCTGTGGATGTTTAAAAAATCAAGTGATAGCTATCACGAAATCTTTTTTTTCAATTACAAATTCCTTAATTCCTGATGGTAACCTCCAGCCTTGGACTCTGGATGCTATTAAGCCAACAAACAAAAAAAAGTCTGTTTACGGTATCCCGACCGACCCTATTTTTTCGTGCGACCATAGACGTTTTTTTGGCATTTGGAGAAAAAAAAAGTCTTTGTCTTTTGGCAAAATAACTTAAACATATCTTTTTTGGGGAAAAAAAATTAAAAAAAATTCCAACCTACAGACCCTATTTTTACATTTAGTCAAGTTTTGACTAAATGTTTTAACGTAGAGGGGGGAATCGAGACGAGGGTCATGGTGTATGTGTGTGTGTCTGTGTGTGTGTGTGTGTAGAGCGGTTCAGACTAAACTACTGGACCGATCTTTATGAAATTTGACATGAGAGTTCCTGGGTATGGTATCCTCACACGTTTTTTTCATTTTTTTTATAAATGTCTTTGATGACGTCATATCCGGCTTTTCGTGAAAGTTGAGGCGGCACTGTCACGCTATCATTTTTTAACCAAATTGGTTGAAATTTTGGTCAAGTAATCTTCGACGAAGCACGGACTTTGGTATTGCATTTCAGCTTGGTGGCTTAAAAATTAATTAATGACTTTGGTCATTAAAAATCTGAAAATTGTAAAAAAAAAAAAATTTTTATAAAACGATCCACATCTTATTCTCCATCATTTGCTGATTCCAAAAACATATAAATATGTTATATTTGGATTAACAACAAGCTCTGAAAATTAAATATATAAAAATTATTATCACTTTTTTTTTCTTCGAAATCAATTTAAAAACACTTTCATCTTATTCCTTGTCGGTTCCTGATTCCAAAAACATATAGATATGATATGTTTGGATTAAAAACACGCTCAGAAAGTTAAAACGAAGAGAGGTACAGAAAAGCGTGCTATCCTTCTCAGCGAAACGAATACCCCGCTCTTCTTGTCAATTTCACTGGCACTGCCTTTGCCACGGGCCGTGGAGTGACGATGCTACGAGTATACGGTCTTGATGCGTTGCGTTGCGTTCAGTTTCATTCTGTGAGTTCGACAGCTACTTGACTAAATGTTGTATTTTCGCCTTACGCGACTTGTTTGTGCCTATGTTACCGTAAACAGACTATTTTTTTTTTGTTGCCTTACTGACACCACATGATACAGTGAAACCCTCCTTTTGAGACCTCCAAACATTTGAGGAAATCAAGTTTTAAATGGAGGTTGTTTGTTTGTTTGTTCGTTCATGGGCTGAAACTCCCACAGCTTTTACGCGTATGACCGTTTTTACCCTGCCATACGCCGCTTTCGGAGGAAGCATGCTGGGTATTTTCGTGTTTCTATAACCCACCGAACTCTGACATGGATTACAGGATCTTTTTCGTGGTCTTGTGCTTGCGTGTACACACGGGGGTGTTCGGACACCGAGGAGAGTCTGCACACAAAGTTGACTCTGAGAAATAAATCTCTCGTCAAACGTGGGGACGAACTCACGCTGACAGCGGCCAACTGGATACAAATCCAGCGCGCTACCGACTGAGCTACATCCCCGCCGTAAATGGAGGTTAATTTACAGACGTTACATGACATCTGAAAACCAAGTGTTATAATATAATCTCCACAAAACAAACTCACTTTCTGCGTTTGAGCTTAGATTCCTTTGGACAAAGCTCATCAAAGACGCTCTGTGAGGAAAGGCGTGGCAGCAAAAGAAACTGGTTGCCTGTGATCACTTCTTCCAAGGTACTGCGTTCCAGCTGCTGCATCTGCAGAAACAAAGATTCTGCTATTCTTGAATTCCATTTCATTTATTTATCAATCAATCAATCAATATGAGGCTTATATCGCGCGTATTCCGTGGGTACAGTTCTAAGCGCAGGGATTTTTATTTTCATTTAAAAAATTTTTTTTTTTTTTAATGCAATTTATATCGCACTTGCCTTGGAAGCGAGAGGTTGCGAGTTCGACCCTGGGTCAGGGCGTTAGCAATTTTCTCCCCCCTTTCCTAACCTAGGTGGTGGGTTCAAGTGCTAGTCTTTCGGATGAGACGAAAAACCGAGGTCCCTTCGTTGTACACTACATTGGGGTGTGCACGTTAAAGATCCCACGATTGACAAAAGGGTCTTTCCTGGCAAAATTGTATAGGCATAGATAAAAATGTCCACCAAATACCCGTGTGACTTGGAATAAAGGCCGTGAAATGTGAATGCTCGCCCTAATAGGCTTGAGGTTTGCTGGCCGATGTGAATGTGAATGCGTGATATATTGTGTAAAAAATTCCACCTCACATGGCAGAAATTAATATTGAAAAGCGCAGTGAGCATATATATGATTATGCGCTATAGCAAATGTCCATTATTATTATTATTATTATTATTATTACTAAGTTGACCCCTGTACCCTTGACCTGAGGATCACAAATCCAGTGATCTTACAACATGACAGTAACTTTACTCTAATGACCATCTTCCCACGAAGACCACCCAAAGGATCCCCAACAACATGACAGTAACTTTACTCTAATGACCATTTTCCCACGAAGACCACCCAAAGGATCCCCAACAACATGATAGTAACTTTACTCTAATGACCATTTTCCCATGAAGACCACCCAAAGGATCCCCAACAACATGACAGTAACTATACTCTAATGACCATTTTCCCACGAAGACCACCCAAAGGATCCCTAACAACATGACAGTAACTATACTCTAATGACCATTTTCCTACGAAGACCACCCAAAGGATCCCCAACAACTTGTTTTCCCTTAATAATTCCCCTTTCTCAAGCAACCAGCATTTAAATAAAAAAAACACACCAGTAACCAGGTTAGGTTCATTTATATCTATAAACCAGCATTGTATAATTAACACGTTTGGTTGGTCCCTACATTACAGAAAGGTTCAACTGTGTGCCATACACTAATGGTAGCAGAGGAGGTTATAAGTGGTGACCAATTCCGAAGAAGCCATGAGCAGAAGAGTTCTTTCTTTCTTTCTTTATTTGGTGTTTAACGTCGTTTTCAACCACGAAGGTTATATCGCGACAGGGAAAGGGGGGAGATGGGATAGAGCCACTTGTCAATTGTTTCTTGTTCACAAAAGCACTAATCAAAAATTTGCTCCAGGGGCTTGCAACGTAGTACAATGTATTACCTTACTGGGAGAATGCAAGTTTCCAGTACAAAGGACTTAACATTTCTTACATACTGCTTGACTAAAATCTTTACAAAAATTGACTATATTCCATACAAGAAACACTTAACAAGGGTAAAAAGAGAAACAGAATCCATTAGTCGCCTCTTACGACATGCTGGGGAGCATCGGGTAAATTCTTCCCCCTAACCCGCGGGTGGTAGTCTAGTATAACTTCGGTAATGGTTGCATAACTTACATTAATGGTTGTAGCAACAAGGGAGATAGTCTTGACCAATTCCGAAGAAGCCATGAGCACAAAAGTCCAGAATAACTCACGTTAATGGTAGAAGAACTTCCGCTCATACTAGCAACAGGGGAAGTAATCTTGACCAATTCAAAACAATTAAACAATGAGCAGAAAAGTCTAGAATAACTTACGCTAATGGTAGCAACCGGAGAGGTAGTCTCCTCATTGAACATCAGGAGGGTTTCTCGTCGCTTGTTCACGTTGAATTTGAGCATCAGTTCTTCAGCCTCCACCGTGGAGGTGCAGACGTACCCAAAGGCCACACGATCTCGGTGGAAGAAGGCAGGGGCCAGGAACCGGGCCGACGGTTCAGAGCGAGGTGAGAAAAAGATGGCCGTCATCTGGTTATTGCGCCATTTCTGCAGGAAGGCGTCAACATCGCTATCCTTGAGCTGCACACAGAGAAATGTGTCATTGAAAACTAAGACTGATCGACCTACTAAGAAAACAAGAAGAGCAAACGCTCGATCGAGTCACTTTCGCAGTTCTGAATATTATATGAGGCATCAGATGGACAGGAAGAAATTGCTATTCACAACACAATGAGTCACGTTCACATAAAATTTGAGCCCGGTCACTTTTATAGTTTCCGAGAAAAGCCCAACGTTAAGTTGTGTGTTGCCGAACAGAAAAGGCTAGTTATCTCCCTTGTTTTTCTGATAACGTTCGTAAAAGGCTACAGATGTAAATACTTTGATGTAAAGAATAATCCTACAAAGTTTCAATCACATCCGATGAACTTTGTCAAAGATATAAAATGTCTAATTTTTCCTTTGACGCTGACCTGTGACCTTGAAAAAGGTCAAAGGTCAACGAAACCATCGTTAAAGTGTAGAGGTCATTGGAGGTCACGACTAAACAAAATATGAGCCCGATCGCTTTGATAGTTTCCGAGAAAAGTCCAACGTTAAGGTGGTGTCTACGGCCGGCCGGCCGGACGGCCGGCCGGACGGCCGGCCGGCCGGACAGACTAACACTGACCGATTACATAGAGTCACTTTTTCTCAAGTGACTCAAAAATGCTTGGAAGATTGAGGCACTTGCCGCACAACATGAGAAACTTGCAGAGATGCTCACATTGAAATTCTGTTTTATCGCTTTCTGTTTGTCTCTATCGCACATTTTAGAAACTCTTTTGTTAAATCTCTCTCTCTCTCTCTTTGAGACTCTTTTTTAATTATTCTCTGTCTCTCTACCCGACATCGAGATACACTTTATTTTTTCTCTCCCTTTGCAAGAACATGAAGAAATCTTTAATTGTCTAAGGCCATAGCCCCTAACAATTGTGGTTAAAATAACAGAGAGAGAGAGAGAGAGAGAGAGAGAGAGAGAGAGAGAGAGAGAGAGAGAGAGAGAGAGAGAGAGAGAGAGAGAGAGAGAGAGAGAGAGAGAGAGAGAGAGAGAGACTCACACAATGACAATGACACAACCATATCTTTCTCACCCTGATCAATGTATCTTTGGGGAAAAGTTGGCGCACAAAGTCTCGCAGGCCCTGAACGCTGATGACGTTGACCTTCAGGTGCGTGACCTTGCCGTTGACCATTCCCATCACCTCAGGGACGTTGTGAATGCGCAGATAACTAGCAAGGTCAGGCGAGCGCTGAACGTGAATTGTCGCTATACACAGACCTTCAGGGGCAAATCAAAATAAAGATGAACATGATGATGAACTGATGAAGTATGTTTGAATTGTCGCTATACACAGATCTTCAGGGGCAAAACAAAATAAAGTTGAACATGAACTGATGAAGTATGTTTGAATTATGGCTATACACAGATCTTCAGGGGCAAAACAAAATAAAGATGAACATGAAGTATGTTTGAATTGTCGCTATACACAGATCTTCAGGGGCAAAACAAAATAAAGTTGAACATGAACTGATGAAGTATGTTTGAATTATGGCTATACACAGATCTTCAGGGGCAAAACAAAATAAATATGAACATGAAGTATGTTTGAATTGTCGCTATACACAGATCTTCAGGGGCAAAACAAAATAAAGATGAACATGAAGTATGTTTGAATTATGGCTATGCACAGATCTTCAGGGGCAAATCAAAATAAAGATGAACATGAAGTATGTTTGAATTGTGGCTATACACAGATCTTCAGGGGCAAAACAAAATAAAGTTGAACATGATGATGAACTGATGAAGTATGTTTGAATTGTTGCTATACACAGATCTTCAGGGGCAAATCAAAATAAAGATGAACATGAATTATGTTTGAATTGTTGCTATACACAGACCTTCAAGGGCAAAACAAAATAAAGTTGAACATGCAGTTTGCTTTTTGTGAATAAAGATGAACATGAAGTATGTTTTAATTGTCACTTTACAGAGACCTTCAGGGGCAAAACAAAATAAAGTTGAACATTAAATTGTGAAAAACCCCGAAAGTAGATCTCATGGGTTCACGATGGCTCAGGGGTTACATAAACCACGAAAACTGGTGTGTGGTTTACACAAGCTAAATAGCCATTCAAATGAACTGTGTCATTTAATGCTATTAAATGCTATTGCCAATGTGTCCCATCAGGTTAGAACTGCTTTTTTCATGAGAAGAAATAGAGTTAAACATGAGTACGTTTATTGCTCCCCTTCACCAAAAAACACTTTTATTCTGTTTCAAAAATGTATTTAAGACCTTTGTCTTGCTCACGTTTTTCTGTGTGCTGACCGAGTCTAACTACAAGTACCTCACAACAGTAGTGTTTACATAAAACACAGTGGATAACAGACTCTTTTCATTTGCAATTTCAAAGATATATATCTGTATTTTGCCAACTGTAGACACCAATTTGTGACCAAACAACATTGCTGGACCGGTGTGCACAAACTCTAACTTACCGACACTCTCCACTTCTTCAAAGATTTTTTCCAGCAGGTGTTCCATGCGCATGCAGTTGAAGCAGAAGTTCCCAAAGGCATACAGAAAACATGGCGTTTGATGACTCTCCGGCTGAAGTTTTGATTCAAAGTTCCTGAAGAAAGTACATTTCAGGGATTCAGTAAATCCACTGTTATTATATGAAAGTACAACTACCAAGTCAAAATACTAACAATAATACATTTTGACTTTTCTGGCAGACAAGCACAGGAAAAGTGCTCTGAAAAAGGTAACAAACAACTAATCAAACAATAAAACGCACATAAAAAAACCCAAATCCATTACTTTATTTCCTTATGCCCTCTGAAGAAAAAGAATACATGTTCATTACAGATACAGGGTTCGACACTAGCGGGGGCGGGGGGCGGAACGCCCCAGAGTTTTGTGTTCCGCCCCAAACATTGCCGAAGCTTGGGGCCCACTCCGCCCCAGGATAAATTCCAACAATGACAAACCGAAAATTCTAATGCCAGCAGAGCCAATCACTAAAAATCGCCAAAGTCGTCACTGAAATTTGCGTTACGATCAATGCCGCAGTCAAGAAAAAAACACATTCAAATCGTCAAAGGACAATGTCGTAAGGGAAATAACTCCCAGATTGCGCTCTTTAGCGTGAGAGATAAGTATCGCCTTCAAATGCCAAACGCAAAATGTGGCGACACATCCCTGGTGTAAAAAGACATGGAAATGAAGATGAAGAACAGGGTGGAGAGAAACGAAAAAAGGAGACCGATGCAGCCAAAAGCGCGAAGCGCTGTCGTAATTTCAATGTCAAATGGTTGAAAGAATTTCCCTGGCTTCAGTACGATGAAGAAAAACAGACAATGCATTGCCGCACGTGAATACTGAGAGTGGGCCCCAGATTTTTTTTTTCCGCCCCAGCAATTTCCATCTCTGGGGCCAGTGTGGCCCCAGGCCAAATAAGTTAGTGTCGACCCCTGCAGATACCACTGTTCTTGAAAAACTGAAAATTGCTTAGAGTTAGATCGTGTTGTCATTCATATTTTAACATTTCAGTAAATTGCATGTACTATCAAAGAAAAATAATACTAATAGTAATACAGTGGTACCTGTGATGTGAGGCCCCACTGACGAGTCGACACCTCCCATGAAATGACACCTTCTAGAGTCCTTTTGTCTAATATCTTGACCAAAATATATATGTGTAATGACTGGCCACCTGCAATGTTTTCAACTGTTCGCAGGGGTGTCTTTTCGGTGAAGGTACAACTGTACCAAATATTTTCTTTGTTTTTATTCATCTTCTTCTTCTTCTTCGTTCATGGGCGGAAACCCCCACGATCACTCATGGATTTGCACGAGTGGGTTTTTACATGTATGACCGCTTTTACCCCGACATTCAGGCACCCATACGCCGCTTTCCGGGACATTGTTTTTATATTTAGTCAAGTTTTGACTAAATATTTTAACATCGAGGGGGAATCGAAACGAGGGTCGTGGTGTATGTGCGTGTGTCTGTGTGTCTGTGTGTGTGTGTGTGTAGAGCGATTCAGACTAAACTACTGGACCGATCTTTATGAAATTTGACATGAAAGTTCCTGATTATGATATCCCCGAACGTTTTTTTCATTTTTTTGATAAATGTCTTTGATGACGTCATATCCGGCTTTTCGTGAAAGTTGAGGCGGCACTGTCACGCCCTCATTTTTCAACCAAATTGGTTGAAATTTTGGTCAAGTAATCTTCGACAAAGCCCGGACTTTGGTATTGCATTTCAGCTTGGTGGCTTAAAAATTAATTAATGACTTTGGTCATTAAAAATCTGAAAATTGTAAAAAAAAATAAAAATTTATAAAACGATCCAAATTTACGTTTATCTTATTCTCCATCATTTGCTGATTCCAAAAACATATAAATATGTTATATTCGGATTAAAAACAAGCTCTGAAAATTAAATATATAAAAATTATTATCAAAATTAAATTGTCCAAATCAATTTAAAACCACTTTCATCGTATTCCTTGTCGGTTCCTGATTCCAAAAACATATAGATATGATATATGTTTGGATTAAAAACACGCTCAGAAAGTTAAAACAAAGAGAGGTACAGAAAAGCATGCTATCCTTCTTAGCGCAACTACTACCCCGCTCTTCTTGTCAATTTCACTGCCTTTGCCATGAGCGGTGGACTGACGATGCTACGAGTATACGGTCTTGCTGAAAAATGGCATTGCGTTCAGTTTCATTCTGTGAGTTCGACAGCTACTTGACTAAATATTGTATTTTCGCCTTACACGACTTGTTTTTTAATAAGGAGAGTAACATTTTTGAGTCTGGAGTCTACTGTCTAGTCTCACCTCAGGGTAGCCATATGCTTGTCGATGATAGATTCCGCTTGACGACCAAATCCTCCCCCAAATCCAAACCCTCCGCCTCCGAAGAATTCGTCAAATGGAAAACCAGATTCTGGATGACGTCTTTGGGCTCTACCCTGTGCTGTGGTGTAACCATAATTGTCGTAGTCACGCCGCCTTTCAGCGTCGCCCAATGTCTGCAAGTAAAATGAGTCTGTTCATAGTAATATTCTACTAGTACAGTAAAATCTCTGACTAACGACCTTGAAAATGTCCAGAACAAATCGGTTGTAAACTTGCCACAAATTCATACCTATAGGCCAAATGTCCTGAGCTCTTTGGTATCAATAGGACATTTGACTGCTTTCAGACATTTTAATAGGACATTATAATTTTGTGCAAAACACAAAATCAAGTGCACACACACACATATCAGAATATGCACCAACATTGTGTGCGTATGTTTTATTCCTTTTGTTTCAAACAGGACACACACAAAAAAGAAACAAACAAACTAAAAAGCAATCAAAAACGTCAGCACTCTTACTTTGATTGGCACACAAACTGCATGATTTCCTGACAGAGCTTTTTGCTTGACAGATTCGACAAAACATTTCTCAGTGTCAGCCATAAATATAGTTAACCTTATTAAAAGACCGTTTGTGTGAATTTCCTGCTGTACCGACACCATCTACGAGTGATGAAACTTTACTTTCCGTGATTGTGGAGGTTTCAGCGGCGACACTCTTTGGCACTGTTATTTTCCAGAATGATGATACTAGTCGTGTAACACACGATGCCGTTGAAACACCAAACGTGCTCAGCTTTAGCTGTTCTTTGGCAGGCTTTAGTTTTTTTTCGGTGGCATAATTCAGTGCCGTGCGCTTCATCTCTAACCGAAAGCAAATTAAAGCAGACGCGACACTTAGTCACTTGGCGTTGTCTCCCGTACTCCTTACTTTAGTGTGCTGTAGACGGGTGTACGCAAACGGCTCATACCGCAAACGGTTCGGAAAACGCAAGATCTGCACTGCACAACTTCAGTGCACCTGTACGATAGCGCGCTCGGTCGCTTTTTACACCCCCGGTATAGGGGTGTGTATAGGTTTCGCTCGATGTGTTTGTTTGTTTGTTTGGGTGTGTGTTTGTGTTCGCATATAGATCTCAAGAATGAACAAACCGATCGTCACCAAACTTGGTGAACAGGTTCTATACATTCCTGAGACGGTCCTTACAAAAATTGGGACCAGTCAAACACACGGTTAGGGAGTTATTGGTGGATTAAGATTCTACAAGGACTTATAGCGGGACATATTAATGGTCAAAGGGAAATAACCTTCTCAGTTGGTGGCAGTGAGAATGGTTATTTCCCTTTGACCAACGGGGGTGTTTTTCCTACCTCGGAGGAATTTCTTGTTAAAGATTTTTATCATGAAAGGAAAATTATCAAATAACGCGCTGTCCGAAGGAATGGAGTTCTTATCGGACAATGACTGCGCTCAGTTGAAAACGATAGGACATTTGACCACCATGTGGCTATGTGAATCGGATATTTGAGCCTTTTGATTGGTCTATGTCCGATGTCCGACGCCATCCCTGGTCTTTATTGGGAATCTGATTCTGAGGGTAGAGTTTCACTACTGCTACTCCTTTTTGAACGTTTTCTGTCACAGCTTTCTTTGCTTTCCCACTTGTTGCGAAAAGACTCCTAGTCCTAGTCTTTGATTATTGATTCCAGAAGGAGCTACACTGGAGACCAAGCTCTGGGGAACTTCAAAAGACCTGAAAGCGACGTTCCAGTTCACGACAGCAGCGGAACTACGACCCTAGACACAACCGTCGAACGCAGAAGAAGAAGAAGATTATTGATTGAATCAGTGTTTTCCACACTCCCAAACCTTTTGTGATTCCTATCGCTCTTTCACCTTTGTTGCTTCTCTCTGTGACTTAGTCACTTACAATATATATATATGAGGCTGTGCCAAAAGGTGCTCTGTCAGAGGGGGACATTTTATAAGAAAATAAAAGTAACAGTATCATTTCAACACTTACACAATGTGAAAGAATAGTCATTTGGACATACAATTCCAGTCTTAAAAAGATAACTCAGTAAAGCGACTTTGAGAAAATGATGTGTAATCGTAATTTTTGGGAATCTGTCGGATGTAACAATGGACATGAAAGACAAGTAAACCTATATCATTTGAGCAAATTTTTACTTGTATCATTTATATATAACCATGTAGCAGGTGTTTAAACTAAAATGTACTGATTGCTGATAGAAACTGAACACAATATAGTGCAATGATGATGTCATGTGTTGCATCCGACAGATAGCAATTACTAGCAGTTTGAATTCAAGAACAGCAAAGCACAGTTTTGATCAAAAACCAAGTTTATTCATTTGGTGAAGTCCTTTCATTGCTGTCAGAAACAATAACATTGATCATGCCTGGAGAAAAGATTGCCAGCCATACCATTCATCTGTCGGAGGTAACATTTTTAGAATGGACACAAATTTTTTCTGATGTCATGTGTTGCATCCGACATGTATGTAAATTTAGCAGTTTTGCCAGAGTAATGGTGGGAATCGCAAACTTAGCCCGTTTGTGGAAAGAAAGGGACATTTTGATCCGTTTTTAGCTCATATCGTGCTGACTGATGAAGGCCAGAGCCAAACGTTCCCACATGACACGAGCGAAGCCGTGTCAAAGTTTCGGTTGACAGTTTGATATCTGTGTCAGGAGTTTCGATCGAAGCCTGACTTAACACTTTTGAGGCAGTCTTTGTTATTTTTGAGTTTGTTTCCTGCATATGATAGCCGTGTAAACTGTTTAACACGGTTCCAAAGGTTATTTTAGGTTTCGAACTTTCACTCAGTATTTTTTTTTTCTTTCGGGTTGAACTTTCTGTTGACCGCAACTTACAAGAAAAAGCTGACATGGAACTGATACTTACCGCTGCGTGTTATCGACGCCATCTTGGAGGGAAAAGTGCGCGAAAGGCATTGTGGGAAGGAATGTCTTTTTACTGCGATGCGACAAACATCCGGTAGAAGTAAAATCGCGGCCAGAATTATTAAATGTTCGATCGAAACACTCTGACATGACGAAGTTACTCCGTAAAAAACATGCCTGATATAAAATATATACAACAATCAGTGCTGTTTTCACCGTTGCTAAACGTCAAACTAAGATTGCAGCACTTGTTTCTGTGTTCTTCTAGAGAGATTTCTGGAGCAAATCACTGCCGTCAACCTTTTCTGCTGGTGTGACATCTGACATGATAGGTTACGATCGTAACAGCTTTTAAAAAAACCGTTTTTCACACATTTCGGGAAGAATTTTGTTCTGCTTTTTACATTGATTAAAAAGCTGAATCTCTCCTCTTTCACCCATCTACAAAAAAATGACTCTCAACTTGAAAGATAAAAAACAAGAAATCGTTGTTTGTGGGTCCCCTAAAATGTCCCCACTTCCGGATCAACATTCGGACCTGAATCTTGTAATTATTTTGTATTTTAACCCTTTCAAAGACCAACATGCACCTTAATGTTGTGCATGTTGTATCTTTGATATACTTTTAAGCTAAGTGAGGCTAAATCAGGAAAAATGTATGATTACAAAACAAAATATCAATGTGCAAATTTGACAGGGGTCTCCCAGAGCACCTTTTGGCACAGCCTCATATATATATCTTCTAGCGTCAAAAGTTTCGTTGTTTAGTTGGAGTCGCCATGTTTACACTACCACTCAACGCAATGCAATCCTTTTTAACAAAATGGCAGAATGACTGTTCCAGTTACTTGTAAAAAAAAAAGGTTTGCATAAATTCAATTAATTAAAGTTTAAACACATACCTCTTTTAGTTTTACCCAAAGCTAATCTGAATAAAACATTTGAATACATACCTCATACGCTTCATTTATTTTTGTGAAATGATCGGTGGCATCTGGGGATTTGTTCTTGTCTGGATGCCTGCAAAAAAGAAAAACCATTAAAAATACACGATTAACTAACCTCAAATACAACTGCACAAGCACATTATTAACCAAAAGTTACTTAAGTCAAGATTCTGTACAACCGTATTCTTAATTATGCTCTCCACTAAGCTCGTTCTTCACCCGGGACCCTCTGCCAAAAGTGAGGATGCACGATCTGTATGGACTTGAGTCACTGACTGTGAGATACACATACAGTACTCTCCAAAACACTGTCTAGGCTCTTCTTGCTAACTTTACACACCATTGAGACTAGCTCTTTTTCTTGAATGGCTGAGAAACGTGTGTCTGAGACTGCCCCCCAGACCTCCATTTCCACTCAAAAATTGCCGCTCAAGTTTAGAAACAACAGACCTCAATTCATATTCACAAGCGTTGATAATGATATGGAAAAAAATGAATAGTTGTAGAACATGCATGAGGTCTTGAATATAGGGCTAAGAGGAGACATGTACTGTAGTACTGTACGTACTAGGTCAGTGCACATGCACACAATTCTAAAACATGTTTTATGAGTATGACTATGAGTATGATACTATGAGTATGATACTATGAGTATGACAAACCTCATTCATGATTAAAAGAAATGAGAAAGTCCTCACTAGACATAACGAAAAATACATCACTAAGAGTCTGTTCGTGTATATTTCATTTGGTTTCATCTGTGACACTATAACTAGTATAAGTAAGTAACAGAACACAACCAACGTCATATGATACGATTCGGTGATACAGAACTGCCACTACCACTACCAGTGCCACTACCACTACCAGTGCAGGAACATCCTACACTACGATGATACGAGCAGTGTCTTTACACTCCAGGCCTGAAAGTGGCGAGTATTTTACTCACCATGGCGAGTAGAAACATGTAAATGGCGAGTAGAAATGTAAATCTACTCGCCAAATGCAAGTAAAGTTGCTGAACCAAATATACAAAAATTCGCTCTCTGGCTAGTAAATTATGAGAAGTACTAGCCAAAGGCAAGTGCCTCATTTCGTGGACTTTCAGCGCTGCACTCATGTACTGTACCTAAAATGTACATGCTACATCTTTACACAGTAACACACTGAATAATCCTAATTCACATGCTTTAATCCTTACCATTAACGAAACATAGTCAGTACTAATTGGATCATCATAAAAATACACGCTTTTAATTTTTCATTCTTACCATTGTCTAGCAAGCCGCTTGTAAGCTGCTTTAATTTCTTGAGTTGAAGCACTTTTTTCGACGTTTAAGACAGCATAAAGATCTTCTGCAAGCACCAAGGCAAGGAGACCAACACAAAGTGCTAGCTTGGTAACAAAAATTGAAACATTCATCTTAAAATTTCATTCACAATCATCAGTGGAAAGCAGACATCAACATCACTCGCTCTTTCAGATTCTAGAACCGGAAATAAAGAGACGAGCAGTATTTCCGCTGAAAAGCTGCCTTCGTTTAGTTTCGCACACAAAATCGCTACTTTCTCTTTCTGTTCATGCCGATATGTGTGTGTGTATGTGTTTGTGTGTGTGTGTTTGTGTGTGTGTGTGTGTTTGTGTGTGTGTGTGTGTATGTGTGTGTCAGTGTGTGTGTGTGTAAGAGAGAGAGAGAGAGAGAGAGAGAGAGAGGGAGAGAGAGAGAGAGAGAGAGAGAGAGAGCCGAACTGACGAACAAACGAACGAACGAACGAACTTTATTACTCAAGGATGGAGATTTTAGGCTCACGCCTAGTCTTACAATCTGTCAGAGAGAGAGAGAGAGCGAGAGAGCGAGAGAGAGAGAGAGAGAGAGAGAGAGAGAGAGAGAGAGAGAGAGAGAGAGAGAGAGAGAGAGAGAGAGAGAGAGAGAGAGAGAGAGAGAGAGAGAGAGAGAGACTGAGCGGATTTGTCCTTCGTTGGGGGTATGCAGTGCCTTAATTGGCATTGCACTTCTACTTAATTGTCATTCAGTGAATGAGTTAGTTGGTACCATTGTTCCCTCATTTCCCTCGTCAATAAAGCATTACCTATCTTATCTTTTCAGGATGGAGAAAGCGCCTCTCTCTATCTCTTCACGTGAATGCGTTGTTGGATTACGGCATTATTATGACTGTCGCGAGTTGTTTCCACTCGCTGACTTGATACCTTGACCAAAATGTTGCCGGTTTGTGATAAAGGTAGACAACCTCTTGGTATTGACTGTAATTTGTCTTCTCGGTAGACTTGTCACATCTGGACTTTCCTTTAGGCTATCTGTGCTGGTATCCCGGGGGTCGTCTGTTCGTGTTCATACAATGGTATGTTGAAGAATTATTCAAATAAAAGAGAGAATTGAATTGAATGGAAATGTATATATTGAGGGTGACAGAATAAACAATGTATACATGGTTTTTTTCATCCGGCCCTCGCCCATTGAGGGGTAACACAATATATAACAAGAAGAATAGAAGTGAAGTTAACTACAGTACAAATTACATAAACATAATTAACATGTCGAGCAATCAATAAGACATTTCAAGATGCATTTTAATTCTTTAGCTATGCTTGAAAATTATATATAACAAAGAAATATTTATTTGTAAAAAAAAATGTCCTTCGTGCATTAGTATAGAATCATGTTTTTCAATGCAATCAGAAAGTACAGTGATATTCTGCCAGCTGCTTGATAAGGCCAAAAAAAAAAAATTGTCTGTTTAGGGTAACCCGACCGACCCTATCGATTTGGCGCCGACCCAAAAACTTTTTTTTGATTTCAAAAAAAAAAAAGAAAAAAAAAGAGGTAAAAATGCTAAAAAGAGACATTTGGCGTTTCTTTCTCTCCCTTTCTCTCTGTTTTATTTATACGTTAGTTTTGAAACATGTATTCATCAAATATAAGAAGTGAATGTTCAGCCAACATAGCATTTACACACACACACAAAAAAACAAAACAAAAAAAACAAAAAAACCTACCTACCTACCGACCCTACTTTTTTTGGTCATGTTACCCTAAACAGACAATTTTTTTTTTTGGCCTAATATTTCTTACAAGTTTTGCAAGAGAAACAGCATGTAATGTTCCTTTAATGATGTGTCATTGTTTTGTAACCAATTATATTAAGGAATGGAGTTCCACTTACGTGCGCCAGAATATGAGAGACTGGACTTGTACAAGTCAATTCTTGGAGTTGGGGTAATTAATTTGTTACATTTTCTATAATGATTTATTTTGAAATTCGAGGCAATCAGTGCAGGTGCATTTCCTGACATAATTCTATACATCATCACACCTTTGTTATTGGAAAATCTTAATTTGATAGGAAGAATTTGCAATCGTTTATAATCAGACATGGAAAGAGATGTATTTTATAAAAGAATTAATATAACAGCTCGTGTATGTAAACTGCCCAAGTGTTTCAAAGTGTGTGCACTTGCAGAGTCCCACACTGTGGAAGCATAGTCAATAGCTGAGTGAATATGTGCCTGAAAAAAACCAGTTTTCTTGTGCGAAGGTCTAGAAAGTGTTTGATTTTTGATAACTGACATATTTTGTTCGATCTGTTTTACAAAGTCTGTTTTGACCAAGACAGGTTATTGTCAATGGTTATTCCCAAGACTTTATGGCTATCAACTTCGATAACATCTTGATTTCGTATTAGCAATGTCGGAAATTCAGATGTTATATTTTGTCGCTTTTGCTTCGTGGTTAGAAGCGTGCATTTAGTTTTATTTGGATTCAGTGACAGATGGTTAAGTTCTTACCATTCTAGTAATCGATCAATGTTTTCTTGGAGGATATTTGCTTGTTTAATAAGATCTTGGTGATTCGAATGAATTGTAGTATCATCTGCAAATAGTTCACACATGCATTTTACAAATAGAGGTAGGTCGTTTATATAGATAGAAAATAGTAATGGATCAAGAACAGAACCTTGTGGTACTCCAAACCTTACTGTTTGTTTACAAGAGTGTGATTGATTCAGGTAAGTACTTTGCTGTCTGTCTGACAGGACAGATTTTAAAATGTTAACGGAATCTGTTGCAAGTCCATAAATCTCAAGCTTTTTGATAAGGAGTTTATGGTTAATTAGGTCAAAAGCTTTAGTAAAATCAACAAATAGATTAGCACAGAACTGGTTATTATTAATGTTTGTCAGCCATTAGCGCTGTTTGACATTTGATTTTGCCTAAAACCTGATTGATTATCATGTATCAATTTATTTTTCTCAAAGTGAAAAAGGATGTGTTTATTGATATGTTTTTGAAGAGGCTTCGAAAGGATTGATAGAATTGATATTGGTCTATAATTTGAAGGATTTGCCTAGTATCTCCCGATTTAAAAAGAGGAATTACTTTAGCCTGTTTTAATTGTTTAGGAAAATAGCATTTGTCAATACAAAGGTTATAGATAAATATCAATGTATCTGTGATAATTGGAGCTGCCATTTTTATATTTTTTGCATCCAGACCATCGATGTCACGTGTTCCGGTTTGCTTTAGATGCTAAAGATACGAGTAAACATCCAGTATAGTCATTGGTGGCAGTGTATGCTGAAAAAGTATATGTTTGGAATTGCAGTATTCCTTTGAATGTTCTAAATTATTTGATTGTGTCCGATCGCAAAAAAATACTTTATCAGCAATTTTTGAGAAATGGTCATTGAGTGTATCTTCAGAAATGTCAATTATTTGGGAAGATTTAGTTGCAATTTCTTTGTTTGTGAGTTGGTTAATATTCATTGTTCCGTTTCTGTTTTTGGGGTGGTTTTGATTTTTCACGATCATACGTAACTGGAGTTTGTTGATTAACCCACAAATCCTCATCTAGAACTGAGAATCGATTTGAGGTTGAAATGTTCACATTGCAAGGGAGTGAGCATAAATCCCTTTCTGGCAAGCTGGCATCACTCAAAGATGAGGAAGTGTTACTGACCGATGTGAAGGATGATTCCACCTCAGGCACCTTGACATCTTGCTTTGACAATTTTATGTTTGCACGAGAACTGTCTGAAACGGACAGATCTGGTTCAGCGCTGGAAGCTGGATTGTCAGAGGCGCGAGGTTTCACTGTAGTAGTGCTCACAGCTGAATCTGATTCACGATGAGCATCAGATTTTTTTCCAGCTGTTTTTTCAGATCAACAATGTGGGATTTTAAGTCTTGTATTCTGTTTCTGAAGTTCAGTAACTTTTGTGTCCAACAAGGAGACTTTTTTTTATTTAAGTCATCAATTTTGCTTTCCATAATATGCTGTTTTAGTTCATGCTTGATTTGTTTTGATATTTTCACAAAATGAAAACATACGTACATTTGGGACCATCATCACACATCCCATTTAACCTGTTGACATTTCTGTTGAGCATATGCGTTTTCATTTCATTGTGTTTCAATTTGGTATGGCAGTTTTTTAACAGATAGGCATGTTCTTTTTCTTTTTCTCATAATTTCCCGTTGTTTCATAGAAACGGTCAATCGTGCATCTTTTTCTTTGTTCCTGTTTGGTGCGATTTCATCTGCATCTGCAAAACAAGATGGAACGGTTTCACGTTTTGTAGTGACATTCTGATTTCCTTTCTCGTTTTGTTCCGTTTCATCGTGAGATTTATTTCGGTCTTCATCTCCAGATATTGGCTAAGACACAAGTGCAATGGGCTGTTTAATGGAGGGTTCTTCTTCTTCATCTTGATGTATTTCATCAGACGCTGGGATATCTTGAATGACAACCTTACCTCTTTTAGACAAAGATGTCAAAGGTACTGCCATCTGAGATAAATGGTTTACATACGTTTTTAAGACATCAGTGGGTTTTTTCTTGATTGACACACGAATAGATTGTTTTGATGCAGTCAACAAGCTCAGCGAATGCTTCGTCCCTCCAGCTTGGACACGTGTTTCCCTGGACAAGAACTTTACCTGTTGTGTAGAACACAGTTATTGTTATCAATTTAATTACTCTTCCCACAGCTCACAATTACTTTTGAGCGAAATAGCTCTGGAGATAGTTCAGTTAGTTTAGCCGGTTTAGTAGGTATCTCTGACAGGTCGTCCGAGTCCGTGATGTATATACGACGACACGGATTGTTAGCCTCATCAATCCGGGCAAGTCAACGTGAAAAATGAGAGAGAAAGAGAGAGACAGAGAGAGAGAGACAGAGAGAGAGAGAGAGAGAGAGAGAAAGAGAGAGAGTGAGAGAGGAGAGGGAGGGAGAGAGAGAGAGAGAGAGAGAGAGAGAGAATTCACTGATAGAGCAATAAAAGAGGTGACAGAGGATGAGGTGAAGGTAAAACAGTACCACTTGAAATGGCAAACAAGTAGGGTGTAACGTACGTACACTTTCAAAATGTCAACTACACCTGATGCTAGCTTATAATAAAAGCTACGTGTGACACAGAACACTCTCTGAGCCATCAAATTCTTCCAAAGTGCTTTCTCGGTTGAATAAATGCATTTTCTGCATCTTCAGGCTACACTTATTGACATGATCACAAAAGAATGAGTGATTGTAAAGAAAATCACTTGGTTACGGAGGTCGGAAAAATCATAGTGAGCGTGACAACATTCGATGTGTACGTAACATTGTTTTTAACTTCACTTTTTTGTTATCATACATAAAGGAAATGACAGCATTTGCACAGGAATGACCCTTTATCGTTCCACAAAGTAACTTTTCAACAAATCATCCAAAATCAACTTATTGTGTAAATGGATTGGAGCCTGTTCCCATTTGTTGGACGCCATTTTAGCTGATTTACTGACATTTTTACACTATTTTAGAGTAGGAACAAAAGACTGCAGGTGAGAAGAACAAGAACAAGATAACAGTGATAACTGGTGAGTACATTTTCACTGTTATCTTGTACTATTTTAGATATCAAAATACAAATATGTTTATTCATTTTGCTGTGGGTGATTTTTACATTTAGTCAAGTTTTGACTAAATGTTTGAACAGAGACAGGGAATCGAGACGAGCGTGTGGTGTATGTGTACGTGTGTGTGTGTGTGTGTGTGTGTGTGTGTGTGTGTGTGTGTGTGTGTGTGACGCGATTCCGAGAAACTACTGGACCGATCTTCATGAAACTTAGCATGAGAGTTCCTGAGTATGATATCTCCAGACATTTTTTAATTCTTTTGATAAATATCTTTGATGACGTCATATCCGGCTTTTTGTGAAAGTTGAGGCGGCACTGTCACGCTCTCATTTTTCAACCAATTTGGTTGAAATTTTGGTCAAGCAATCTTTTGAAAATTGTAATTATTTTTTTTTATAAAACGATCCAAAACCAATTTCATCTTATTCTTCATCATTTTCTAATTCCATAAGAATATAAATATGTTATATTCGGATAAACAACAAGCTCTGAAAATTAAAAATATGAAAATTATGATCAAAATCAAATTTTCGAAATCGATTTAAAAACATGTTCATCTGATTCCATGTGGGTTCCTCATTCAAAAAACATATAGATATGATACGTTTGGATTAAAAACAAGCTCAGAAAGTTAAAAAGAATAGAGATACAGAAAAGTGTGCTATCCTCCTCAGCGCGACCACTACCGCGCTATTCTGGTTTGTCAATTGCACTGCCTTTGCCACGAGCGGTGGACTGACGAGTATACGGGCTTGGTGAAAACATGCCCCTAATGGTTTCACCGTGAGGGCGGAAAACAACTTCATTATCACCGGGGATATAGCTCAGTTGGTAGTGCGCTGGATTTGTATTCAGTTCTGCCGTGTATTGGCAGAAGGCAGTAAGTCCAAATTTGGTAAAAATGAGATTTTCATATCATAATGCAGAGGGGAGAAAGGCGCATCTTGTGTCAAAATTTCTAAGATGTGCGATCAATATCTATGGACTTTTTGAAGAAGTAAGTCCACTAAAAAAATGTAATCGAAGGATAAAAATCGGCAAATGGAAGCAAGTCCAGGGACTTTTGGTTTTCAGGTTTGCACTGGACTTACTTCCTTGCAAGCCTCAAAACGAGTTTGCATGGTTTAGCGCTCTATGTCCATTAACCAATCGCGTTCACCCTTTTGTAATCTGACTGCGGTTAACCAATCAGATCTAAGCTTATTGTATCATTATTTCCCTGGCCTTTGTCGGGGAAAATGGCGATGAGAGCTGCTGCCGACGTGTTCAACTATCCGAAGCAACAGTAAGTTGGTTTGTTTGTTTCATTCTTGTTGTTGGCAGTTTTGCGTTCCGGTCTGAAATGACTCTCTCTCAATAGGTGTGTGGGAATTTACAACGACAACACTGATTTTCTGACTGATTTGGGTATTCCAATGTGCACTTGCATTACGGAGCTAGAAAGTAAAATGCCATAGTTCAAATGCCCATTTATTATAGTTTTGTTGTTGTACGCTACTTCTACCGTGACTTCTTGACTATTCACTTCTGCTATTTTCATCATGATATTTATGGATGCATATAGCATGTTTCTAATACAAAGAGATAGTTGTTTTGATCTAGAATGAGTGACTTGTGGTCTTGAGCATTGACAGCGTGTTAGATCTGGAACAGCAGTATGACATTATACTGGAGGATTGTTATCCGGTCTCTTTGTGCTTCCAACCATCGGAATAAGTATTATGTCCTATTGTATTTGACAGAAATGTGATTCGAAGTGGGACAGGCAGCGACGACAGCTGCAGCACACATGCAGTCTGAGGGATACTCGCCATCACTGCCCCTTTATGTTCAAGGGCCCAAAACAAGGTATGTTTCACTGACACAGCCAAAAATAGCGTGTAACATTTTTTCATTCCTTTCTTTTCTCGGGCTGAAGAGGTATATTTTAAAACGAGCAACATCTTTACATCATTTTCGTTGCAGTAGTATTAGTATCATCAGCAGCAGTAATCGTTTGTCATTATAGTACCCCGGAGGGGGGGGGGGGGGGGTGATGTGCGCGGGAGAGGAAAAGAATGATGTGAAGGAGGGTGGGGAGGAGATTTGTCAATAAAATGTCTCACTTTTGCTGCCTTTTTCATTTGACAGATGTGTAAGCGTTGCTGGCAGGTTGCAACTGCGAGATACAACCACCTCGGCTTGCAGGAGAAGAGGCCACAATGGACCTTGCCCAGATGAAAATGCCAGCAACATACGACGGTTATGGGCCAAAGAAGAGGAAGAGGAGTAATACTGACAACTTTCAGTTTGACAATAACAGATCTATGCTGAGCGCAGAGATGCAGAACGTGGGGACGGGGAGGGGGTGGGGGGATTGTATGTTGTTTGTTAGTTATCCAAACAGGCTCATGGAAAAAAAATCGACATCCAGTTAATCGCTGTAGTTGATAATTGTCATCAGTCGGATGGCAGAATGTCAGTGAATAGTTTTAAAAGGGATGTAGACTGTAACTGCGGTAGATGGGGTGATAAATGAATATACTACATCATAGTTTGCAGGTTTGTGGCCGGTTTTGCTAGTTGAACACTCAACTACAATGTTTGTGGACAGTGTGTGAATTACTATGTAATTCTACAAGCAAATGTAGCGCGCATGATGTACAACTACAAATGGTTATATAGTTCATCACACAGTTTTTAAGACTAATTAACCAAATTTTGTTCAAAAGTGGAACACTTCAGCTGAAAGTGAACATTGCACGATAATGTTGTTAACTCTGGTATAATGGCGGTTTGTCAAACCATTTCTTTTTGTCATGCTGTTGCTTTAATTTTGTGTCCTTTGGAAATCAAGACTGCACGATTATCTATTGTTAATTCTGATATAATGGCGGCTTGTCAACCCAGTTCTTTTTGTCATGCTGTTGCTTTAATTTTGTGTACTTTGGAAATCAAGACTGCACGATGACCTATTCTTAATTCTGGTATAATGGCGGCTTGACACACTAGTTATTTTTGTCATGCTGTTGCTTTAATTTTGTGTCCTTTGGAAATCGTTAGTCAAACTCAATAAATAAAACGTCTTATTGCCAGATCCTGGATTCTAATTCTTATTAGCAAACGAAAGCGAGAAAGACAGTGAGAATGAAAGAAAAGGTGTGTGTGTGTGTGTGTGTGTGTGTGTGTGTGTGTGTGTGTGTGTGTGTGTTACAGACAAGCAGCAAGATAAAAAGCGTGTGTGTGTGTGTGTGTAAACGTTTTCTTAGATTTTTATTTTAATGTTAAAAGACTTGCGTTCAAGTCAATATTTGTCTTGTGAATATCAAAAGAGAGTATCAAGACTTGTATTAAAAATAATGATCTTTTTAAACGATATCAATGACACAAGAACGGATTAACAATAAAGTTAATCATGAGTGAGCGACTACAGAATGATAAGCAAAACGAGGAACCAAGACAAAGACTAACTTGAGCATGTGTTGAAATTTAAGAAAACGGGAACATTTGTCTCAGTTAATCACAAAAGAAAATACAAATTGTTCACCAAGGAAGTTGTTTGTGCATTCAGAAATTCACGAAATCACTGGACGTAAAGTAACATTTGAAAAAACGTTCCAAAAGCAGTGTTGCGTGTATTTTCTTTTACTTTCAATTTTCGGAGATAATAAATTAGCAGAAAGCAGTAAGTCCACTTGCTGCTCTATGCCCTTTTCTCAGCCAGATATATCGACCAGGATATAATATGGCAGAAAGCAGTAAGTCCAATGCTGCTTTTTGCAATTTAAAAAAAATAAGATTTAAGTCGGGATATAATTTGGCAGAAAGCAGTATGTCCTCTTACTGCCTTTTACCATTATTTTTGAGTGAATGAGTTTAGGGAGTTAATTCGGCAAAAGGCAGTAAGTCCACAAAAATCATTATTTCTAAGTGATGAATCAAAAGAGGGTTTTAATATTCATAGCAGAAACGCACAATAATGCCCTAAATGTTATCAGCAAACAAACAAATCATTTAAAGCTTTTCATTCCAAAACAGTGATGCAAACAGAAAATGTCGATTTTCTCGAAACTATGTTTCATTGACTTGCTTCCTTCTGCCTTTACACGGCAGAGTTGGCCGCTGTCAGCGTGAGTTCGATCCCAGGTTCGGCGGAAATTTATTTCACAGAGTCAACTTTGTGTGCAGACTCTCTTCGGTGTCCGAACCGTCTCCCCCCCCCGTGTACACTACATTGGGTGTGCACGTTAAAGATCCCACGATTGACAAAAGGGTCTTTCCTGGCAAAATTGCTTAGGCACAGTTAATAATTGTCTACCTATACCCGTGTGGCTTGGAATAATAGGCCGTGAAAGGTAAATATGCGCCGAGATGGCTGCAATCTACTGGCCTTATATAAAAATCCACCTCACACGGCATCATTGCAGAGCGCCTAGAACTGTACCCACGGAATATGCGCGATATAAGCCTCATTGATTGATTGATTGATTGTATATATAGGATTGATACTGAATGTAGATAACATTATTTCAAAGCCACAATCTACACAAAGCAACAAACAGTGTAAAATGCTCAAGAATCTCTGTCGACTACTATCTCAACAACGGAAAAGTTGCGCGGATTTTGCCGTAGCCCGCTTCTCAGTCACTTGAAAAGCTCTGCCGAGTTAACAAGGGAAGAGACAATTCAACAATTTCAAAACCCTTTTTTCTCTCCCTCTACTCGCCTCTCTCCTTTACTTCCCACTCCCTCCCATGTCTCCAAAATTCCTCTTCTCAAAAAAAGAAAGGGGAAAAAAAAGCCGGAAGTGACGCAGTAGAGATCAATTATCTGCGCATAGCCTACGCTCAGTGGCTGACGTGGGACATTAGGATTATGCACGCTTGCGTAGATGTCGCTTGGTGGCGCTGTTCCCGCATTTCCGGTTTGACGTTTAGCAGGGGAGACCATTCTCCTGGCCGCCTTTCTTCGGCTGGGCATTAGTCGCCCTTGCAATCACTGGCAGACCGGGCGCGTTTGATTGAGGGGCTATTCTCGTGGTCTTTTCCCTCCCCTCCCGGCTCTTGTGTGTGCCTGCAAATATGGGGACACGTCATTTACAAGGCGTCTTTGCTTCTGATAGGCTCCTTTCTCCTTCACTCTCCACTGGCAGGGTTTTACTCCTCCAAACAATTTGATCCGTTCGTTCCCCTCCTCCCTCCCTTTCGTCGCGTACGAGATCTGCCGAATATTCATGGGGATCCAAGAATAGAACAGGTCTTTAGATTGCAAATGTTTCATCTTGATAGGAACTTTCAATCGTATTAAAAACCAGGAATGATAAGTTCCGAGGTGTTCGTTTATAAGGTCCGGTTAATGCGTAGCATATATGCGTTCAAGTTCCATCTACGGACTGGATAACGTATTCCCCCCGTACACCTACAGCATATAAACGAAGGAATTACGACCACTGACAGGAGATATACAGGACAGAACGGACATGCACAGGACAGCCAACGAATATTCTTGTTCGTTTCAAGTTTTGTGCATGCACAAAACTTTCTAACGGATGCAGGCGGACACACCGCACATCACCTGACATGTGAAACGAATGTTCCGGACATAAAACGAACATAAAACGAACATTGACGAACATCACCGGATAAACAAATATGTCATCCGTTACTCGTTCGGAGGCTCTATCCGGTCAAGTGTGACTGGGGCATTATCTTGCTTTGCAGACTGTAAGTATTTATTGATGCACTTTTTTTTTCGATTGTAGGAAACATAAGGCCACACCATAAAGTAATGCCTCAAAAGAATAGAAAGACTTTTGTGGGGTCATGACATTTTTTCAGATGTCGCATAGAGGGGGGAGGGGAGGGGAGGGGGTGGTTGAAAGGCAAATGCTGAGAAAGAGTCGGCAGCCAGCCATTCTTTAATTCACAGAATTGTCCACACGCGTGAGAGTAGGCCCGGCCTCATTGTCATAATAAATGCTCTGTCATTCTGGACATAAAGTTGTGCACGCACACCCAGAACCGTTGCCATCGAGAGAAGGACAACTTTCAGTGGTGTGAATGGCTCTGACAATACATACACGAAATCTGACCATTTCAACCAAACAAGGATAAACGGTGGGACGAGAGAAACTTCACACAAGGGTATTATCTTCGAGAGAAAAATCGATCTTGAAGGGAGAACGAAGAATCTTCGCGAAGCTCTTTTAAAAGGTAAGTGCCTTTTTACATTTAGTCAAGTTTTGACTAAATGTTTTAACATACAGGGGGAATCGAGACGAGGGTCGTGGTGAATGTGTGTGTGTGTGTGTGTGTGTGTGTGTGTGTGTGTGTGTGTGTGTGTGTGTGTGTGTGTGTGAGTGTGTGTGTGTGTGTGTCTGTGTGTCTGTGCGTGTGTGTGTGCAGAGCGATTCAGACTAAACTACTGGACCGATCTTTATGAAATTTTACATGAGAGTTCCTAGGTATGATATCCCCAGACTTTTTTTCATTTTTTCGATAAATGTCTTTTATGACGTCATATCCGGCTTTTTGTAAAAGTTGAGGCGGCACTGTCACACCTTCATTTTTCAATCAAATTGATTGAAATTTTGGCCAAGCAATCTTCGACAAAGGCCGGACTTCGGTATTGCATTTCAGCATGGAGGCTTAAAAATTAATTAATGACTTTGGTCATTAAAAATCTGAAAATTGTAATTAAAATTATTTTTTTTATAAAACGATCCAAAATTACTTTTGTTTTATTCTTCATCATGTTCTGATTCCAAAAACATATAAATATGTTATATTTGGATTAAAAAAAAGCTCTGAAAATTAAAAATATAAAAATTATGATTAAAATTAAATTTCCGAAATCGTTTTAAAAACAATTTCATCTTATTCCTTGTCGGTTCCTGATTCCAAAGACATATAGGCAGGTTTCACAATCTTCAATCACAGACTTCCTTTTTTTTCAACAAAATCAATCTTGACAGAGATCTTTGAAATAGTGTTTTTATTAAAGCCTTACATCCTCCTGGATGGAATCAAGACAAAAACTTGTATGGAGACGCATTCTTGTCGACATAATGTGATAGCTTGTTACAGTACTCTATCAAACAAAGGGATAGACGTAAACAGAATTGGGTAACGATTTATTCAAAGAATATTGTCCAGAGGCTTTAATAAATTAAGCAATAACAATGCAAGCAAAATACCATTTCCGAGCTCAGTGAAAAAGCAGCAAATAAGGACTAATTATGGGAATTCCGTTCTTCTGAACTGCTATTTCGCTGTGATGCACGTCATGAGCATACCTTCAAAAGTAACAATGTTAATTGCACTCCATTTCTCACTTTAAAAAAAAAAGTAGAATCATTGACCAATAGAAAAAAACGAGTTTGGAATTTTTTTTGCATATTCTTGGGGAATAAATACCTGAAAATGTAACCCTACCCTCTAAATGGTGACATCATGACAGCGAAAAAAAATATACAGAACAAGTCATGTGAAGCGATAATAAAACATTAAGTTGGTTTGAAACTAAAAGATCAACATTGGAATCAGGGACGAGTCATTAACAATGCTAGTGAGATTTGGCTAGCCGAAACCAGAAGACCGAGACGGGTTGCCTCCGCGAAGCATATGAACAAAACGGGCGATTTTTCTCATTTGAGCAGATTTTCACACTAAGCATGACATATCTGTTTATACATTGGGATCCAGGAAATCCAAAGGATACAATGCAATAACTTTTGAATCTGTAATCAAAAGTGTTATTGTTATTTGCAATTTTTAGAATGTTATGTACCAAATTTTATAATACATTTCATAACTTGACGAAATGTAAAACAAGTCGCGTAAATCGATATAAAAACATGTAGTCAATCTATAGGCATCAAATTGAAGGATAAACTAAAAAAAAAAACAGTCCGATCGGCGAGACTAAATTCAGATAGTCTCGGCTAACCATACCCGAAAACCGTCACGGATCACACTCATCTCCGCGAAGCATACTCAACCTGTTTTCTTTAATTCTGAACGCGTTTTTAAAGTAAACATAACATATGTATATATATATTTTAAATCAGGAGAAGATAAGAAGTACAATGCAGTAGTGTTTGAATCTGTAATGAAATATTCGTTTTTGATGACAATTTAAATGAGCGAACTAATTCACTTATTTTCAAGCTACCTGGCTCAAATGCAATATCAAAGTCCCGACTTAATCAAAGATTACTTAACAGGTCCGCCTCAACTATCACAAAAACGGAAATGACGTCATCAAAGACTGTGGCAGAGTACCTTAACGCAGTCCTAGTATATCCACTACTGACTGAACTGTGGCATAGTACCTGGACGCAGTCCCAGTATATCCACTACAGACTGAACTGTGGCATAGTACATGGACGCTGTCCCAGTATATCCACTACAGACTGAACCTTAATGTCTTGCATTTTCTACAACTACTCTGCACACATAAGAAAACCCAACCCCTCTCGCACGCACACATGCAAGTACGCACGCATCAACACTCACGCATCAACACTCACACACACACACACACACACACACACACACACACACACACACACACACACACACATAAGCTAACACAAACGAACACGTGCGCACAACGCTCGTGCACACGCTTACACACACACACACACACACACACGCACGCACACACACACACACACACACACACACACACAAACGAACACGTGCGCGCAACGCTCGGCCGCACGCACACACACACACACACACACACACACACACAGCTAGATAATACATCATCTGATATGTTTCCTTGTTCATATGCTTTTTTCAAGTCATAAACGTAAACAATGAATGGTTTTACTGGGATTTTGTGCAGCGTTTTGTATTATCTGCGTTGTTGTCGGATTTAAATACTCTCTCAAAAACTGGGTATCTAATCACGACCGATAAGATTTTCCCCTTTTCGATTAAAAAGTACAATGAGATTTAGTCAGAACCATAACATTATTCTTCCAAAAACACTTATTAACATCCATGTAAAAGAAACACAACTCTGTTCATCAAATTATCTCACCCTTTGCAAGAAACGTATGGCGAAGGCACATTTCGCGCCGCGGTGCAGATGACGCAATTAACTCTCGTGACGAAACGATTGGTTCGTGACGTCGCGTCATCAACCGTTCATGAATGGCCCTTGTATGAATGGCATTCTTTCTGTTGGGATGACGTGTGAACCTCATCATTAGTGACTTGGAAAATCGGTCGGATTTAGGTATCCACGAAGTCGGTCGGAAATGGATACACTTACCCTACACTCTTCCACACTGACAGGCCGCGCGCACGTACGCACGCACATATGCAACAATAACAATGACAAAAATCAAACTTTTAAAAGCACTTGAAAGTTAATAAACAAAGCAACTATTGATTCCCTACGATTATATGATCGTGACTGGCTCTCTTTCCAAGTTGGAACGTTTTCAATCTGCTGTCTGACGTCATCAAAGTGTTGAAAAACGTACGGCGATGTCTATAAAACTCTCACTTGACCACAACATTCACAATGCAGTGCATTCAAGGATTGAAAAAAAAACACTGGCGTTGATCAGACACAGTCACTGAATGTTGTTATTTTACAAATGAATCTGCTTAACATTTGGTAAGAAATGACCGTCAATAGTGCCGGGCGGTCGTGAGAATTCAAGGTTTTCAGAGACAGACAGTAAATAACGTGCTCTGAAATAAACACATGCCGAAAAATTCTTTAGTCAGCCAGTTGATCATCTGCCTGACAACGGATAGGAAGTAGGCTATAAAATTGGTCGCATCATGGCAATTTGCTGTGTATGGCGGTCATAGCAGACGATTTGTCTTCAGGACGGTCGTGAGAAAAAATGAGACAGACACCTTGCCCGAGTGACTAGACAGTAAATAACGTGCTCTGAAATAACCACATGCCGAAAAATTCTTTACTCAGCCAGTTGATCATCTGCCTGACAACGGATAGGAAGTGTAAAATTGGTTGCATCATGACAATTTGCTGTGTATGGCGGTTATAGCAGACGATTTGTCTGCAGGGCGGTCGTGAGAAAAAATGAGACAGACACCTTGCCCGAGTTACTAGACAGTAAATAACGTGCTCTGAAATAAACACATGCCGAAAAATTCTTTAGTCAGCCAGTTGATTATCTGCCTGACAACGGATAGGAAGTGTAAAATTGGTTGCATCATGACAATTTGCTGTGTATGGCGGTTATAGCAGACGATTTGTCTGCAGGGCGGTCGTGAGAAAAAATGAGACAGACACCTTGCCCGAGTGACAAAATGACCAAGCGCAAGTAGAATAAGCCGTAGTTAGCCTTTCAAAACCCTTTCATGTCGTGATTTGATGGAAATTGCTACTTATTAAAAGCATGTTACGTCCAAACCTTTTAACAGCCATTCCAACTGAACAGATTTGTAATTAACGTTTTTGAGACAGACACATTTAGGAAAAAGACCGTTTACTTCACATGCGATTGTATCGACTAAACATAAACACATTCATTGTTTTTTTTAACTAAGTGTGTTCATCTATCTCTGTTCTTTGGTTTCTAATGTACTTTTCACTGGATTTCTTTGAGTGTTTTTGTACTGGTGCCTTTGTCTATTGCAATGTGGCTAAAAAGGGAAATCGTGTCTGTCTCATTTCTCACGACCGACCTACCTTTTTCGCTGGTGGGGAATACAAATTTAAGTTAAATTCGATCAAAGTTTATTTTTCATATGTAAATTCCGAAGACATTCGACACAGACCAGTGAAAATTCACGACTAAACAAAACGAAACATTTTATTTAATATCAAAGTCAGGGACATACCCGACTCTGAAGACTGTGAAACCTGTCTATAGATATGATATGTTTGGATTAAAAACACGCTCAGAAAGTTAAAACGAAGAGAGGTACAGTAAAGCGTGCTAATAATGCAGCACAGTGCAACCGCTACAGCGCTGAACAGGCTGGTCAC
Source organism: Littorina saxatilis (assembly GCF_037325665.1). Lineage (NCBI taxonomy): Eukaryota > Metazoa > Mollusca > Gastropoda > Littorinimorpha > Littorinidae > Littorina > Littorina saxatilis. The sequence goes on from NC_090254.1 coordinate 24,473,760, forward strand.
TTTCACTGCCTTTTGCACTAGCGGCGGACTACGGTCATTGTGAAAAAATGCAGTGTGTTCAGTTTCATTCTGTGAGTTCCACAGCTTGACTAAATGTAGTAATTTCGCCTTACGCGACTTGTTCTTAATTTGTAATGTTTGTCCCAGCTGTGCTTAATGTTTCTCACTTGTTACTGTTTGCCGTTTAAACCAGTACAGATCTCTGTGTTAAGACAGTTTAATGTAAAAACCAATTATATGATTGCAAAAGCCATCCATTCCCCTACCCTACTCAACAAACAGATGAATTTTACATAAGGTAGTGTCTGTACAGTGGAGCCTACAATAAAGACCCCCCCCCCCCCCCCCTAACAAAAAAACCCAAAAAAACAAAAATTCACTTAAGCAAAGTTCTGGCGTTAACATCGACAAAAAATCAAAACAATCAAAACGGAACAAGTTTTTGATGTCATATGAAAGAACAATCAAATGTGTACCCAAAAACAGTCAGTTTTGTGAACATAGTTATGTTGTCTAACGATTATTATGCTGAGCGGTGAAGGTTTTATTCTCATCAGAAGCCGTGTTATGGAAAAAATGTGACCCAAAAAACCACCGGTACATTTCAGCATGCCGAAGCGTATTTTTCTTGTGAACTAAAACATCTTATCTTCTAACAAAACTCTCAGTTTTCTTTAATGAAATTATTCGGAAGCCATTACCATTCTGGTTATATTTTCGTTAATACGTCTCTGACATCGTGTGGAGAGACACTTCTCGCGAGGGATTGGCTCATAATGTAACGTGGGTTTGTTTGTTAAAGTGTTTTGAAGGGTGACCAACTCTTCCACAACATAAACATGTTGACAAAGTTTTTTTCGAACAAGTTATTTCCGAACCTCGTCTGTTACAAACGTTATTGGGTGTTACAAACGTTATTGGGCGTTACAAACGTTATTGGGTGTTACAAACGTTATTGGGTGTTACAAACGTTATTGGGCGTTACAAACGTTATTGGGTGTTACAAACGTTATTGGGTGTTTCAAACGTTATTGGGTGTTACAAACGTTATTGGGTGTTTCAAACGTTATTGGGTGTTTCAAACGTTATTGGGTGTTTCTAACGTTATTGGGTGTTACAAACGTTATTGGGTGTTACAAACGTTATTGGGTGTTACAAACGTTATTGGGTGTTACAAACGTTATTGGGTGTTACAAACGTTATTGGGCGTTACAAACGTTATTGGGCGTTACAAACGTTATTGGGTGTTACAAACGTTATTGGGTGTTTCAAACGTTTCACAGTTTGGCTTCTTTTCTATAGTTAGGCCTAAAAAAAAATAGGTGTGGTTACGGTAACCCGACCTACCCTATTTTTAAGGGCCGACCCTATAACATTTTATTACATTTGTCAAAAAAACAAAAAAACAAAAAACAAAACGAGTGCAGAAAACGCAATGAAAGCGAAAGCGCCCGAGTCGCACACTTATTTCCCTGTCAAGTAGGTTTAATTTGTACACATTAGAAAAAAAAGTTAAAAAAAAAGAAGTGATTGCCTACCTTCCTACCCTATTTTTTTTGGCTATGTTACCTTAACCACACCTTTTTTTTTTTTGGCCTTATAGTTCTTTAAAATTAACATCCTCTTGCAGGTTAGAAAATAGATAGAACAAATATCTCAAATTTACAAAGTAAGGTCCAGGGTTAAACTCCCTCTGTAGTCGAAAGGGGATGCAGCATTTGTAGATTTACAGAACCTTAAATGGAAACTTAAATAAACTGTTGTACATGTTAGCTTGTATGAGGGCTGCTGACACGAGAAAGAGTTGTAAATATAGACTTCTAAACCAAAAAAAAATTTAAATTCATTCTTTTGGAGACAAATTTAAGAAAAGAGGAAATGCCAGACAAAAAATGAGGATACTTTTTCTTAAAAGGAGAAGATTTCATTCCGTAATCTCGGGTCCAGACTGGCCCATAATTTCTGCGCCATGATATAGTTATTCGCAAAAAAGCAGTGGCTTCATTGAGCCATCTTTTTGTAACATACATAAATGTTCCACGTTAAACGAAAAGACTAGTGAACGGACGGGTGTATGTATCACATGTCCGACGGGCAAGTAGCCTAGTGGTTAGGACATACGTAGGCCTTCCGTGTGGAAGATGCGGGGTTCGAATCCAGGCCGCGCCTGGTGGCTTAAGGATGGAGATTTTTCCAGCTCCCAGGTCAACTCATGTGTAGACATGTTATCCCTTTTCATGTGTACACGCAAAGGTTAAGACCCCCCCCCCCCCCAAAAAAAAAAAAAAGACTAAGAACGCACGAAAAAGTTGCTGTTGATATCCGCGTGAGAAATAGGTGGTTTATAGAAACACGAAAATACCCAGCATGCATCCCCATTAATATGAATATGACTGGCTCAATGACAGGGGGGGGGGGGGGGGGGGGGGGAACTTGTAAAGCGCTTCGAGCTGTGGAGAAGCGCTATATAAATGTCCATTATTATTATTAAACGTGCCTACGAGTGTACCTAGGATTCGCAGACCACGAACGCCGAAAAAGAATTACATGACCGATCAAACAATCATTTTTTTCAGATCCACAATATGGATGCTGCCGAGTTCCGAAAGCGAGGAAAGGAGATGGTGGACTATTTGGCGACCTACATGGAGACGCTGGGTACGCGGAGAGTGACACCCGAAGTTGAGCCCGGGTATCTGCGGAACCTGCTACCCGCTTTTCCACCCAAGAAAGGGGAGGACTTTGACAAGATCATGAAGGACGTGGACAGAGCCATCATGCCCGGGGTATGATATATTGTATGATATTTCTTGTGTTATATTTTACCTTATTTGTATTTTTGAACAAAATGTGAAATGTTACACGGATGGATCGCGACAGTTATTGTTCAAATCAAATCAACTTTGATTTGAACAATAACTGTCGAATGGTCGAGGTGAACAATGACTGTCGTGATCTTTTTTTAAACAGAAAAAAACCGTCCTTTTTTGGTCAAAAATACAAACACCATCCATGTATCGATCCAGTTTAGTTAGAATTCCTTTTATTTTTTATGATTGAACGCACACAAACATGCACATGCAGTTTCTGCTAACACATTAATTAAACAAGTAATTTGCTTTGATTTTGATTGTTTGATTGATCGATCGATTTATTTTTTGATTGAAATACATGTACTGATTGATTGATTAGTCGATTGACTGATAGATTGGCTGTTTGATTGCGTGAGTGAGTGAGTGTGTTAGTTCATCCTGCCGATCGTAGGATCTGCTGCGTCTTACAAAAATCACAGCCAAGTAACACAATGCGTGTGTATTTTATTGTGTGCGTTTGTATGTGTGCATGCCTTCGTACGTCCGTCTATCCGTGCGTGCGTGCGCGCGCGTGTGTGTGTGTGTGTGTGTCTATCTGTACAGATCACGCACTGGCAGCACCCCAACTTCCACGCGTACTTCCCGGCGGGCAATTCGTTTCCGTCCATCCTGGGCGACATGTTGTCTGACGTCATAGGATGCATCGGATTTTCTTGGGTAACCCTTTTGGAAATCTTTATGCGCATCACAACTTGAGAAGTCTTAACAGTTATGAAAATAGCAACAGGGACTAAACGGAAATTCAAAGGACTGTCCTTCCCGTTCAAAACCAGATCCGGTCATCAATTCAGATTTTGCCAAGCTTTACATGGAATAAAAACATCCTTCCATACATTGTAGACGGATGCATGTTATTGATTAAAAGCCCCACAATGATGTGCTTGGCAAGACACAGAAAGAAAAAAATCCTTCCATATGCACTTGGACACATAAGGGAAATGTACAGCCTAGCTGCTTCCTGCGCACACAGCGAATGTTTTGCCGCATTATTTTCGCAGGTTGACACTGATGTTCTTTTAGAGAGAGAGAGAGAGAGAGAGAGAGAGAGAGAGAGAGAGAGAGAGAGAGAGAGAGAGAGAGAGAGAGAGAGAGAGAGAGAGAGAGAGAGCGAGAAAGAGAGAAAGAGAGAGAGAGAAAGAGAGAGAGAAAGAGAGAGAGAGTGAGAGAGAGAAAGAGAGAGAGAAAGAGAGAAAGAGACAGAGAGAAAGAGAGAGAGAAAGAGACAGAGAGAGAGAGAGAGAGAGAGAGAGAGAGAGAGAGAGAGAGAGAGAGAGAGAGAGAGAGAGAGGATGGATGTATTTTAAGCCTACTTCTGCGTTAATATGAGACCAGAGAGAGGAGACCAAAACAAACACTTTCGAACGTGTTTTTCTTAACCTGTATTGCACAAGTGAACATTAATTTTTATATATCCTTCGTTTTTGCATTTAGTCAAGTAGTTATGACTAAATGTTTTAACATAGACGGGGCATCGAGACGAGGGTCGTGGTGTATGTGTGGGCGTGTGTGAGTAGGCCTATAATATGTAGAGCGTTTCGGAGGAAACTACTGGACCGATTTTTATGTAACTTCACATAAGATATTCTGGGTATAATATACCCAGGCTATTTTTTCCTTTTTACGATAAATGCATTTGATGACGTCATATCCGGCTTTTTTGTGAAAGTTGAGGCGGCACTGTCACACCCTCAGTTTTTGATCAAATCGCTTGACATTTTGATTAAGCAACCTTCCATGAAGGCCGGACTTTGGTATTGCATTTCAGCTTGGAGGCTTACAAATTAATTACTAAATAATTAATGAGTTCGGTCATTAAAAGTCTGAAAATTTTAATTAAATTTTTTTTTATCAAACGATCCAAAAATAATGTCATCTTATTCTTCATTCTTTATTCCCAAAACATATAAACATGTTATATTCGGATTAAAAACAAGATCAGAAGAAAAAAAGATTAAAATTAAATGTCTGAAATCGATTAAAAAACAAATTATTTTGATTCCTTGTCAGTTCCTGATTTCAAAAACATATAGATATGTTAATATGTTCGAATTAAGATCAAGCTAAGAAAGTTACAAAGAATAGAGATACGGAAAAGCGTGCTATCCTGCTCAGCGCAACCACTACCGCGCTATACTGGCTTGTCAATTTCACTGCCTTGATGCCATACGTTGTTTGTTGTTTGTTTGCTTAACGCCCAGCCGACCACGAAGGGCCATATCAGGGCGGTGCTGCTTTGACATTTAACGTGCGCCACACACAAGACAGAGGTCGCAGCACAGGCTTCATGTCTCACCCAGTCACATTGTTCTGACACCGGACCAACCCGTCCTAGCACTAACCCCATAATGCCAGACGCCAGGCGGAGCAGCCACTAGATTGCCAATTTTAAAGTCTTAGGTATGACCCGGCCGGGGTTCGAACCCACGACCTCCCGATCACGGGGCGGACGCCTACCACTAGGCTAACCGTCCCGGTATGATGCTATACGGTCTTGGTGAAAAGATGCAGTGCGTTTAGTTTCATTCTGTGAGTTCGACAGCTTGACTAAATGTAGTAATTTCGCCTCACGCGACTTGTTTTTGTTTTTGTTTGGGAATTTGATCACGATATTGTTTTTAACAGGCTGCTAGCCCTGCCTGCACTGAGCTTGAGATGCTGGTCTGTGATTGGGTTGGTGAGTACATCTTTCTCTTACCGACATAGGATCTTCTGAGAGAGATAGAGAGAGGGGGAGAGAGAGAGAGAGAGAGAGAGAGAGAGAGAGAGAGAGAGAGAGAGAGAGAGAGAGAGAGAGAGAGAGAGAGAGAGAGAAAGAAAGAGAGAGTTTTTATGAAAACGATGGCAGATCAAGGACTTTTAAAGTTTTTAAGATTATATGTGTGTATCTGTGTGTGTGTGTGTTTGTTTGGTATGGACACAAGGGGGGGGGGGGGGGGGTAGTGAGGGGGGAAAGAGCGAGCGAGAGAGAGTTTTAATGAAAGCGATGGCAGATCAAGGACTTTCATAGTTTTGAAGATTGTGTGTTTGTGTGTGTGTGTGCGTGTATGTGTGTGTGTGTGTGTGTGTGTGTGTGTGTGTGTGTGTGTGTGTGTGTGTGTGTGTGTTATGGACATAAAGCTCAATGATCCTCAAAACAATATTAAAAGAATAAAGTTTTTGTTTTTGTACTCAAGAACACGTAAGCGATTAATATAAATGGAAACAATAATTGTTTTGAGACTGAAGCATTAAAGAGAGATTGAAATTCATGTGTGTTTGCATTCTTAGATGTTCTGTCCTTTTTTTTCACAGGACGAATGATTGGTCTACCTCGGTCTTTCTTGCATGAAAGTGGAGAGGGTGGCGGGGCTATACAGGTATTAATATATCATTACATTTGCTCAATTTGTTCATCTCCTGATTTGCTGACTCACTTTCATTTAGAAATGCACAAACCCTCTAATGTTGGATTGATCGGTGCAACTTTTAATTGACTGATAACATTCACACATTATTCCCTGTGCTGATCGAGTATTGTTTTTTTCAAATCCGTTGTTTTCACGTGACGCCGTGAAAACGAAATTCGTTGACGCGGCGTTTTTCCACATCCCACATTAAAGGCACAGTAAGCCTCCCGTAAACCATCACAGATACGGTCAGGCTTTTACACACAGTACAAACACCCTTCCATTTGAACGCTCACCAAACGGGAACATCCTAGGTGGCCTACGTAAAGAGCGAGCAATTATCAAAGAATTAATTTTTACTTGGTTTATCTTACCCCTGAGCCATCGTGAACCCGTGTGATCCAGTTTCCCTTTTTCACAATGTAGTCGTCAGTTAGTCATTTGAATGCGACTCGATGTGAGCTTATTTACAATAGCACGTTTTTATGCACGAAACAAACGGCTGTGGTTCACAAGAACTCTAGCGGTGGCTTTTGACTGTTGAGAGGAACGGCGATATGCACTGATAAACCGTCGTCTGCTACGACCCTTGCGTGACCCTGCTTCCGAGCTTTTCTTTTTTCAAACTTTCACAAATTCGAATTGTACTGATCTTGTCTTGATGAAAAAAGAATTCTTTTATGATTAAAGAATGTTTGTGTAACAAGCTGTCAATTTATTATTTAGATTTTAAAAGTTAGGTCTAGCGCAAAAACGCACCACGGTCCAAAAACATTTTGATAATCATCGATTCACGGCTATCGCCAGTTTACATCGATAGAATGAGACCCGAAGGGAAGTAACTCATGTTTGGCCTGAGTTCAGGATGGGTCCAAAAAGTGTTCGAGACAATCTGCAAAATTAATTCTTTAAAAATTGCTCGCTCTTTACGTAGAGCACCTAGGATGTTCCCGTTTGGTGAGCGTTCAAATGGAAGGGTGTTTGTACTGTGTGTAAAAGCCTGACAGTATCTGTGAGGGTTTACGGGAGGCTTACTGTCCGGGCGTGATTTCCGGTAATATAACAGCCGTCCAGCACCAAAACGAGGCGCCATTGTTGTTGGACCAAGTCCACGAAAATAAATTCTTTGAAAATTTCTCACGCTCGACAGAAAGCAGCCAGGATGTTCCCGTTCGGTGAGCGTTCAAATGGAAGTATGCTTGTATATACAGTATGTAGACGCTCGGGGAGCTCTGTAATGGTTTACGGGAGGCTTACTGTGCCTTTAAAGTTCGCCAAGGCGTCGGCTTGTACATGCAATGCGTGCATCAAATAGATGCAAACCACACACAAAAAAAGAGAAGAAAAAAAAGCAAGAAAAAAAGCAAGGGAATCTGTTTTCTTTCCACACAAATGACAAACGCAAAGCGCGTTTCTTTTCCATGTGACATCATGTAAAAACACGAACATCTGTTGTTTTGACTCACGTGATAATCACATGAGATTAGCACTTTGTTTTCTTTCCATCGTAATAGTGTGTGTGTGTGTGTGTGTGTGTGTGTGTGTGTGTGTGTGTTATTGTGTGCGTGCGTGCGTGCGTGCGTGCGTGCGTGCGGGCGGGCGTGTGTGTGTATGTGTGTGTGTGTGTGTCTCTCTCTCTGTCTGGGTGTGTGCGTGCGTGCGTGCATGCGCGTGTGTGTGTGTTCGTGCGTTAGTGTGTTTTGACGACAAGATGATTAAGGGCAGTTTCAGCGGCACAGACGACGCACTGCATAATTAGTATTGATGCTGCGATGACGAGTACGTGTAGTGGGCTGGGATAATCTGCAATGCGTCTTCTGTCTTGCTGAAGTTACATAGGTGAGCGCCAGGCCTTAGGAATACTATTTTCTGATCGACTGACTAACTGACACACTGACTCACTGTCTGGATAGTTGAATATTCGAAGGAGAAACTCATTGCATGAATTGCTGGCTGAGTAAACTGATCTTTCTTTTTGTCACTGCCCGACGCTCAGGGTTGTGCCAGTGAGTGTGTGCTGGTGACGCTGCTGACTGTTACAGGGTTGTGCCAGTGAGTGTGTTCTGGTGACGCTGCTGACTGTTACAGGGTTGTGCCAGTGAGTGTGTGCTGGTGACGCTGCTGACTGTTACAGGGTTGTGGCAGTGAGTGTGTTCTGGTGACGCTGCTGACTGGTACAGGGTTGTGCCAGTGGGTGTGTGCTGGTGACGCTGCTGACTGTTACAGGGTTGTGGCAGTGGGTGTGAGCTGGTGACGCTGCTGACTGTTACAGGGTTGTGGCAGTGAGTGTGTTCTGGTGACGCTGCTGGCTGTTACAGGGTTGTGCCAGTGGGTGTGAGCTGGTGACGCTGCTGACTGTTACAGGGTTGTGCCAGTGGGTGTGAGCTGGTGACGCTGCTGACTGTTACAGGGTTGTGCCAGTGGGTGTGAGCTGGTGACGCTGCTGACTGTTACAGGGTTGTGCCAGTGAGTGTGTTCTGGTGACGCTGCTGGCTGTTACAGGGTTGTGCCAGTGAGTGTGTGCTGGTGACGCTGCTGATTGTTACAGGGTTGTGGCAGTGAGTGTGTTCTGGTGACGCTGCTGACTGTTACAGGGTTGTGCCAGTGGGTGTGTGCTGGTGACGCTGCTCGCTGTTACAGGGTTGTGCCAGTGAGTGTGTTCTGGTGACGCGGCTGACTGTTACAGGGTTGTGCCAGTGAGTGTGTTCTGGTGACGCTGCTGACTGTTACAGGGTTGTGCCAGTGGGGGTGTGCTGGTGACGCTGCTCGCTGTTACAGGGTTGTGCCAGTGAGTGTGTTCTGGTGACGCTGCTGACTGTTACAGGGTTGTGCCAGTGAGTGTGTTCTGGTGACGCTGCTGGCTGTTACAGGGTTGTGCCAGTGAGTGTGTGCTGGTGACGCTGCTCGCTGTTACAGGGTTGTGGCAGTGAGTGTGTTCTGGTGACGCTGCTGACTGTTACAGGGTTGTGCCAGTGGGTGTGTGCTGGTGACGCTGCTCGCTGTTACAGGGTTGTGCCAGTGAGTGTGTTCTGGTGACGCTGCTCGCTGTTACAGGGTTGTGGCAGTGAGTGTGTTCTGGTGACGCTGCTGACTGTTACAGGGTTGTGGCAGTGAGTGTGTGCTGGTGACGCTGCTGACTGTTACAGGGTTGTGCCAGTGGGTGTGTGCTGGTGACGCTGCTCGCTGTTACAGGGTTGTGCCAGTGAGTGTGTGCTGGTGACGCTGCTCGCTGTTACAGGGTTGTGCCAGTGAGTGTGTGCTGGTGACGCTGCTGATTGTTACAGGGTTGTGCCAGTGTCAGTGAGTGTGTTCTGGTGACGCTGCTGGCTGTTACAGGGTTGTGCCAGTGAGTGTGTTCTTGTGACGCTGCTGACTGTTACAGGGTTGTGCCAGTGAGTGTGTTCTGGTGACGCTGCTGGCTGTTACAGAGTTGTGCCAGTGAGTGTGTGCTGGTGACGCTGCTGGTTGTTACAAGGTTGTGCCAGTGAGTGTGAGCTGGTGATCGACGCTGCTGGCTGTTACAGGGTTGTGCCAGTGAGTGTGTGCTGGTGACGCTGCTGGCTGTTACAGGGTTGTGTCAGTGAGTGTGTGCTGGTGACGCTGCTGGCTGTTACAGGGTTGTGCCAGTGAGTGTGTGCTGGTGACGCTGCAGGCTGTTACAGGGTTGTGCCAGTGGGTGTGTGCTGGTGACGCTGCTCGCTGTTACAGGGTTGTGCCAGTGAGTGTGTGCTGGTGACGCTGCTGGCTGTTACAGGGTTGTGCCAGTGAGTGTGTGCTGGTGACGCTGCTGGCTGTTACAGGGTTGTGCCAGTGAGTGTGTGCTGGTGACGCTGCTGGTTGTTACAAGGTTGTGCCAGTGAGTGTGAGCTGGTGATCGACGCTGCTGGCTGTTACAGGGTTGTGCCAGTGAGTGTGTGCTGGTGACGCTGCTCGCTGTTGCAGGGTTGTGCCAGTGAGTGTGTGCTGGTGACGCTGCTGGCTGCACGCCATGAGGCCATCAAAAGACTCAAAGTCAGGCTGCCTTTCGTGGAGGATGGGATTCTGCTGTCCAAGCTGGTTGCGTACTCTTCCAAACTGGTAACCCTTCTTTTCTGTTTGTGTGTGTGTGTCTGTGTGTGTGTATGTGTATGTGTATGTGTGTGTGTGTGTGAAACATGCTCATGGCATTGGTTAGAGTTCAACATTTCTTCAAGCTGGTTAGTGCCTGTTTCTTGTGTGCGTGTCCTTTGTTTGTCTTCACAGCATTCTTCTTTTATTTTGTTCCTTCCTTCCTCCTTATAATATGCATCTTCTATTTCTTGCTTGCTGTCTTTATTTCTTTCTTTTAGAAGGAATGAAGTTCTCTAACGGAGTGGGGGTGGGGGGTGGGGGGTCTTAAAGGGGAGGGAATCTTCTATTGGGGGATTGTAAAAGGGGAGGTGGGGGGGGGGGGGGAGGGTCCCACTGTCATGGAACACGACGAAGGCGAGTCGTATAAGCATTTGCTTTTCTTCTTTCCTCTTTATATTTTCCTTTACTTTCAAGCTTTTTTTCTGTCTTTTTTTGCAGGCTCACTCGTGTGTAGAAAAAGCAGGAATGATTGGGTTTGTCAAGATGAGACAACTGGAGGTGGATGACGATTTTTCCTTGAGAGGCCATGTGCTCGAAAACGCCATTGAGGTATGCAGTTACATAACATTGTATAGGAAGAAAATATCACGATACACATGCTGACAGAGATGTTGTTTTTAACAAGACAGCTAATCTAAAGTATAATTGTCCTTTTAGAGTTTGAATTAACATGCCATAAGTTTGCCTTAGAATTTTAAAACAAGGGGGGAGGGGGGGGGGCTCAACATAATATGTAAAAGGATGAGGGGGGACAAGATAACCGTGCGTGCGTGCAACAACACTGTTTAAAGAAGAGAGAGAGAGAGAGAGAGAGAGAGAGAGAGAGAGAGAGAGAGAGAGAGAGAGAGAGAGAGAGAGAGAGAGAGAGAGAGAGAGAGAGAGAGAACTCAGAACTCAAAACTTTATTACATAAGGATAAAGGTTTTAGGCTTAGCCTAATCTTCCAACCTGTCCTTCGAACATATACAGGGAATAATTGTAAACGAAAGCTAAGACTGCGCACACACACACACACACACACACACACACACACACACACACACACACAAACACACACACGCACGTATACACACACACACACAAACTCACTTACACACACACACACACACACACATACACACACACCCACACACACACACATGCACACATATACACATTCTATATGCAAAAGAGAGAGAGAGAGAGAGAGAGAGAGAGAGAGAAAGAGAGAGAGAGAGAGAAAAAGAGAGAGAGAGAGAAAGAGAGAGAGAGAGAGAGAGAGAGAGAGAGAGAGAGAGAGAGAGAGAGAGAGAGAGAGAGAGAGCAGCTTGATATGTGGTTTTACAATTTGATTTCCCCTTTTCCAAGCAATCAAATATGTAATTCTGTATTAAACCTTCAATCGCCTCCACTGATACTTATCTAAATGTACAAAATGTTGATTTTGCTTCCAGGAGGATCGTCGGCTTGGTCTTATTCCGTTTTACGTGAGTAGTCCCGTTTTTCGTGATAATTTTATTTGTAAAAAAGATTTCATATCCAATTTTGGCATAACCCAACCATGTTTGACTTTAAAAGAACAAAGACATGAACAGAGAACACAACAGCTACTTAGCTTATTCGCGTCATTCACAAGTTTAAATGAATTACGATCAGTATCGTTTCGTTAGGAATTGCTATACTATCCATTACTGTCGACATTTGGGGTGATGTGAGAATTGCTGTCGCTATTGCTGTAGTGGCAATCATTTTATTCATTTAATGTTTTTTTCTCATCTTTTTCTCTTCCTTTTTGTTGATATTATAACAACACAACAACAATAACCATCAAGAAACCACAATGACGACAACAACATCAACAACAACAACAACAACAACAACAACAACAATAACAGCCAGGACTTGACCAGGTGTACGAGAGGGAGGGCTTTCCAAATGAGGCAGGGGAACAGATGCTGGCCAGGCAGGGGGGTCTGGGGAAAGGCTTGCCCCCCACCCCCAAAGATGCTGTTGCAATTTAGCATTTAAAAGGGTTATTTTGGGTGTCTCCTTGAGGAAAATGTGCATTTGCCGGGAAAGGGAGAGGGGGGGGGGGGGGGGCTTCCGGAACCCAAGGAACCAACCTCAGATCCAGCCTTATCAACAACAACAACAACAACAACAACAACAACAACAACAACAACAACAACAACAACAACAACAGCAACAACAACAACCATCATCGTCACCATTTACCGACAGGCACCAGGTACCACCAATAGGCCTACTACCAACTGCGATGCATGCTAATAGGATAACAAACCAATTACCCGCGATGTGTTTATTACAGGTGTGTGCTACCATCGGAACCACAGCGTGCTGTTCCTTCGACAGCGTGGACGAGCTAGGAGAGGTGTGCGCCAGGGAGAACCTCTGGCTCCACGTGGACGCCGCGTACGCCGGCAACGCCCTCATCTGCCCCGAGTTTCAGTACCTCATCAAGGGGATCGAGGTAGGTTTTATCTCATCACCTCTTCTTGGGGATCGAGGTCGATTTCTGTGTCTGACACTGTGTGTGTGACACTGTGTGTGACACTGTGGGTGTGTGTGTGTGTGTGTGTGTGACACTGTGTGTGTGTGTGTGTGTGTGTGACACTGTGTGTGTGTGTGTGTGTGTGTGTGTGTGACACTGTGTGTGTGTGTGTGTGTGTGTGTGTGTGTGTGTGCGTCGTGCTTGCGTGCGTGTGGTGTGTTCATGTGTCTCTATATGCGTTTTTACACTCATGTGTGTGTGTGTGTGTGTGCGTGTGTGTGCGTGCGTGCGTGCGTGCGCGTGCGTGCGTGCGTGAGTGCGTGTGTACGTGCGTGCGTGCGTGTGCGTGCGTGCGTTTGTGCGCACGCATGTGCGCGAGGTGTATCCCTATGTCTCTATGTGTATTTATATGCACTCGTGAACTTTCGAATATACATGTGCGCGTGTTTTCAGAACTGCAAATCCCTGAATTTCAACACCAACAAATGGATGCAAGTGAATTTTGACTGTTCCCTTATGTGGTAAGTGCAGATTCGTTCGTGTTAATGCCCGCCTTGGAAATGAGATCCTTTTTCAAAATCAAGATGTCCTATTCTTCTTTTATTCGATTCCGACATGCATGTCTATCAATTTTCTTTTTCGTTTTCGGTAGCATGTGTTTTTAAGGAATATCACACGTAAATTTGCTGTAACTGCAAGAAGAAAATCAAATTTTCTCAAAATGGGGGTAACCTTACTGAGGTCATGATTGGAAAATCTGAGAAAACAGGGTCCTAAAATGGTAGAGGGCGGAGGGGGGGGGGGTGCCTTAAAAAGGAGGGAGTCTTCTATCGGGTAGGATCATGGTTGGGGGAGGGGGGGGGGTCTGAAATGCCGGGGGGGGGGGGGGGAGTATTCTATTGGGGAATAGAAGGGGGAGGGGGGGTTCCACTGTAATGGGAGTCGAGGGCGAGTCGTATAAGCCTTGCTTTTCAAGTTTGTCTCATTATTATCATTTTTCTAAGGGTGCGAAACGTGGACGCTCTGACGTCAGCGTTGACCGTTGATCCTCTGTACCTCCAGCACAAACATGGAAACAACGCCATTGATCTGAGGGTCAGTGTGGATGTGTTAGTTATGACGACTGAAGTAGTGATAGTAATGATAGTAGTAGTTTGGGGGTGGAAGTAGAAGTTTGTTTGGGGGGTAGTTGTAGTTGTAATTGTATTTGTAGTAGCAGCAGCAGTAGTACAATAAATTATAGTAGCAGCAGCAGCAACAGAAGTAGACGTAGTCGTAGCAGTAACAGTAGCAATAACAGCAGCAGTGTAGTAGTAGTAGTAGTAGTAGTAGTAGTAGTAGTAGTAGTAGTAGTAGTAGTAGTAGTAGTAGTAGCGGCTGCAGCAGCAAGAGTAGTAGCAGTTGTAGTACCGTTGAAGCTGTCTGTGCGACCACCTCTGAAAAGTGACCACTTGTCCACAATGACAATTCTGAAGGATCCCGGACGTATAGTTCACCTTACCATTGCGACGACTTTTAGTTGATCCTTTGGGTGGTCATTATTTACAGGTACGACTGTAGTAGTTTAGGTGCCTAGTGGTGGTATAGCAAGTGGTAGAAGAATAAGGTGCATGTAGAAGGAAAACGTGAGGGTGTGTGTGTGTCTAAGATTGTATATATATGTTACAGGCATTAAGTGAGCGTAATGCCTAAAATGTTCAGGCATTACGCGAAATGCCTGTGACCACTAGGCATTACACGTAATGCCTAAAAATACCAGGCATTACGTGTAATGCCTGAAAATCATTGTCAGGCATTACACATTAAGTGAAACCAGGCATTATACGTGTAATGCCTGAAATGTTCAGGCCTGTGACCAGGCACTACACGTAATGCCTAAATGTATATAATGCCTGAAACCTCTCTGCAATTGTCGTTGGTGAGGTTTCTGTTGATGTTTGTTGGTGGCTTGTGGGTGGTTTGTTGGTGGTTGGTCGTGGTTGGTGGTTGGTGGTGGGTCGTGGTTGGTTGCATGGTAGTTGGTCGTGGTGGGTCGTGGTTGGTTGGTGGGTGGTGGTTTGTTAGTGGTTGTTGATTTGTTGTTGTTGTTGTTGTTGCATTGCACCAAAAGACGGTCCAGGCGTCCGACTTTCAGCTTGGGGCATTGCACCAAAAGACGGCCCAGGCGTCTGACTTTCAGCTTGGGGCATGTCGATGTCTTCATTTGGTTACAATAATGCCTTTTGTAATTCTTCCTCCGTTTCGATCAAGTCTATGATCCCATCGGGCAACGTTGTTGATCTCAGACCGATCTTGGCTTCCGTGCCAAACATTGCTTTAAATGGCGATCTGCCTATACCGGCGTGGTGACTCGTGTTCTTTCTAAACTGGACAAATTTGATGCCAGCAGTCCAGTTCGTAGTCTTGTTCTCGCTCATCCATGCTACCAGCATATCCTCCCTTTGACATTATAATTATGTGTCAATTACTCTATCAGAGACAGCATTGGAGATAACCCGGTTTCGGTATTGTTTTACGATAGACGTAGAGCTGAATACCAACACTCAAATCTGTTTTTGACAAACACCACACATAACTCACTTTCCCAAGTGATGATACTCATGACGTGACTTTGTCGTTTTCTGGAAGGCAGCTTTTACTTCTTCGATTGTTCTGAAGTACACAGCTTTCGGGAGCAACTTTCTGCCGTCCTTTTCATAATGTTCAAACAGACGTCGAGTAAACAATTGTTCTTTTTCATTATCCTCCATGGTGACGAATAAGCAACTGGTGAAAACTCGACTGGAAATATTGGACCTCGGCTTTCGATTGTGACATGCATTCGAGACTGTGCCAAAAGGTCAGGTGTCATGTCTACTGTCCCGAATGACACACGATTGCTGACATTTCACCATTGCCAACAGAATAAACAAATAAGAAATAGGTAGAAAATGAATGTGAAAACTGACTTTAATTGTTGATCAGTATTTTCTATACCACTAACAAATAATCTACTTGCACATAGCTGTTTGGCAAATGTATGTTGCATGGGACACACTGACATGAAAGTGGAAGATGTTTTTCCCTCTAGAGAAACTACATATCAAGTTACACTTTTTGTGCTCTTCCATTCCAGTTGGCAATCAATTGTTAACGCATGTTATTAGAAAAAATAGAACGAAAACAGATTAGATAGAATGAAAAATGTACTGGTGATGTCATTTGGGACATACTGACATGAAAACGTCACCTTTTGGCACAGTCTCACTCACACTTACGTGAAATTCAAACTGTGGTGAACACTATGTCAGAAATGTGACCCTCCACCACGAAATGAGTCGCATGTCACCTTGCGCGGTTCTGCGCTATAGCTTAATATAAGTCCGGGAAGTGTCTGGTAACAGTGTGAGGGTCACCTTAGTCACAGGCTTATAACTCAAACAGTTTTCGCTCTTTTCTAAAACGGTTTTCACCACTGGATAGAGCATACAAAACTCTTTAGGAAAATGTAAAAATATGAAAATCATGCAAAGGTGACATGCGACTCATTCCGTGGTGGAGGGTCACAAATATACATTATTTTGCATTGCGAACCATCACTCATAATCGCAAAATAAAATGTGCAATCATGTCAAAGCTCACTTGATCGAATGTCAAGTTACTTTGTCATCCTTTTCACGAGTTTTCATTCACAAGCACCTGGGAAATAAATCTCATGTTCCCCGGGGAATAAATCCCCGGTTACCATAGTTGCAGGAAGCCCTATTACATGGATAATCAAAAGCAAACCCAATAGAAACGCTCGAGGATTCTTCGGCTCTTTTCATTGGCGTTTCCCCAGACCTAAACAGACGACAAGACACTGCTTTGCAAAGTTCCAAAAACCAACTGGCAAACTGGCAAAAGTAAACAAAAAATCAAAACTACTTCAATAAATTCGTCACAAACAAATAAAACCTTCCGATATGTTATGTCTTCTTACAAAGTCACGGAGTGCGTGTATCTGTGTTTCGATACACAGACGTTCGGAGAAACACGAACGTCAAGTTCAAGTAAAACGACACCTGACACACACATTTTGACCCGTGCACAAGACGTTGTATCGATAAACGAAGCACAAGTAAGAAACAATAATAAAAGCAAAGAAAATAGCAACACGATATGCAAACATCTAACAAAGCCGAGCAAGCAGAATGACAGGTCTAATGAAAAACAAAGAGGTACCGAGTCGGAAACAAGATCGCGATTCTTTCCTTCGCTGCACGACGCAAATCTTCTGTGAGCTTTGACCAAACGTAGCTTCCACATTCGATCACCGTGCTCAGCTTAATATTTACAACAGAAAGCCGAGGGGGTGGAATACCGAGATGAACCTACAGAACTGTGCATCCTCAAACCTGACAAATTCATCCCAACTCATTTTAATGAACTCAAAAACTCAGAAAGTTGCTTTCACACGCCATCTTTGATTGCCAGTTGTTATCAAACCGGGACCCGTGTGGTTATCAGCACGGGACCCGTGTTTCAAAGCATGGCTCCCTGGGTTGATTGTGCACTTGTTTTCTCACTACCAAAATGATGACAAAAACGATGTTTGATGGACCAGCTTTTTTGTCGGTCCTCGGGGGGCATATCGACTTTTGTTTCATATTTATTGACCGCGGCCTTCAACCCATCAAACATCTTATAATATTCACACCATGACATGTTGTCAACACTTTGTCCTTAAAAAATGTTCTCACCGTCATCCAAGAGGTAAGGGATAACTGTTCAGTGCAATAGGCTTTTATGTTGTGTAAGCGTAATTTTGAGAGACAAATTTCAGGCATTACGTGTAATGCCTGGTATTTTTAGGCATTACGTGTAATGCCTAGTGGTCACAGGCATTACGCGTAATGCCTGAACATTTCAGGCATTACGCGTAATGCTTGGTTTCACTTAATGCCTGTAATATATATATATATGTGAGCCTCCACCACGAAATGAGTCGCATGTCACCTTTGCATGATTTTAATATTTTTACAGTTTCCTAAAAAGTTTGTTATGCTCTATCCAGTGGTGAAAACCGTTTTAGAAAAGAGCGAAACCCGTTTGAGTTATAAGCCTGTGACTAAGGTGACCCTCACACTGTTACCAGACACTCCCCAGACTTATATTAAGCCTGGTGCAGAACCGCGCGAGGTGACATGCGACTCATTTTGTGGTGGAGGGTCAGATTATGTGAATCGAAATTTCTGAAAGCGGTCAAATTACCTGTTCATGCTGAAGAGCTCAGGACATTTGCAGGGCTAACACCTTTCCGGTTCTCACCGGAAATCCGGTTTTTATAAAACTTTCTAAGCCGAAAAATCTGGTTTCTTAAGGTAAAACTTTAAAAAAAATGTTTTGTTTGGGTGGTTTATGGAGGCAAAATGTGTATTATTTTATATTTTATTAACATACATTTTGTACCAGGAGAGGCTGTTCTTTGCCTCTACAAGATAAAAAAAAATTTAAAAAAAAGCGTCAGCTTCTGGGGGCAACGCCCCCCAGACCCCCCTAGCGGGCCGTTGGCCCTGCCGCCGTGGACCCGGACCTTTCAGGTTTTTTACTTTTTGGTTGGTGTCAGCCCTGCATTTGTCCTCTTAGTGTGAGTGTGAAACAACATCACTGCACTAGATCAAGTAAAGACAATCATTCTTGATGCATTTGATGAGACACAATGGTTCCAACAGTCACGTTTAGAGCAAAATGATAGCGACGTGATCAAAAATAACTACAGCAAAATTGTCTACTCTTTTCACTTACACTCGTCAATTCTAATAGTTGTTAAACCTAGCAGACCCAAGAGATTGAACATTTGCTTTTTGTATTATATTTTTACATCTATTGAATGGCAACACTGCTGATTTCAGCACTGGGGAATACCTCTCAGCAGACGTTTCAGATCTCTCAAGCTTTGGTTCGTCTTGCGAATGTATGGAGTCGAAGGCCTTCAAAGGAAAATTCGTGAGGTATACACTTTATGTCGGTCAGAGTAATGTTCAACTTTAGTGTCCCTAATCCAAAAAAGCTGTTGCAAAGTACCACACTCTCTGTCCTTCTCTCTGTCGTTGTCTTTGTGTCTCTGTCTTTCTGTCTGTCTCTCTGTGTGTCTCTTTCTATTTCTCTCTCTGGCTGTCTGTCTCTGTCTCTCGCCGTGTCTCTCATTCTTTCTCTACCCTCTCTCTCTCTCTCTCTCTCTCTCTCTCTCTCTCTCTCTCTCTCTCTCTCTCTCTCTCTCTAACTCTCTCTCTTCCTCCTTATCTCTCTCCCCCTCACTCCCACCTCTCGCTCTCTACCTGTCTTCGTTGAAATTGCATTTATGTTTCTGCTATACTTCAGTTGCGCTTCGAGATCCAAGGATATAGCTTTTGGCTTGTGTGATTGTCTTTCTTGGTCTGATAACTGTTTTCATGTAAATGCTTTGAGTTCCCCTCCCCCCATCACACACACACATACACATACAACTTGACATCTTTATACTCCAAAACTCAGCTATAAGTGAAGCAGCTTAACATACACAAATACAAAAACCCTCCCGCACACTGAAAATGTATCACCCTCGTTTCAGTTATTGCTTCTTCATTGTTTCAGTTAATGTTCCTTTAAATTCCCAGCTCACATGGTCTGTTGCAGCAAGTTCAACTGGCCAAGATGTTCGAAGAGAAAGTTCTGGAAGATGAGAGATTTGAGGTTCATGGAAACGTCACAATGGGACTCGTCTGCTTTCGGTTACAGGTAACCAGAACAACTAACCATTCACCGCTCCCCCCCTCCACCAACCCGACCCCCACCCACCCCAGTATGTCCACGGGTCGGAATATTTTGTTTCAGTTATTCAATCTTCAATGACACATAGCTCCACATTTTGCCCCGGTGGATTACTTTTTCATACCAACATGTTTTTCGTCAATCTTGCATCGGTCTCGATCTCGGATAGCAATATCTGCTGAAGAAACGATATAAAAAAAACACACAGAAAAAAACCAATCACCAAACTCCCTTTCAAGACCTAAATTAATCTGAGAAAATCAGATCTGTAAAAGGAGGGAGTCTTAAAGTGGGGGTAAATTTACAGGGGAAAAGAACAGAACATATGAGAAAACAGGATCTTTAAAAGGAGGGAGTCTTTTATCGGGGGGGGGGGGGGGGGGGGGGGAGGTGGTGAAGAGGGGACTTAAAAAGGAGGGAGTCTTCCATGGGGGGTGCGGGAAGGGAGTATTAAAAGGTAAGGAGTGTTCTATTGGGGGTTTCCACTGTAATATCTCGAATAGGAAGGACACTTATCTAAAACAAAAACCTAAAACAAACAAGAGGCGAAGCCTTCAAGGCTCACGTAAGAAATCGACAAACAGTAACACAAACTCAATCACTCCGTCACACATACACACACACACACACACACACACACACACACACACACACACACACACACACACACACACACACACACACACACACACACACACACACACACACACACACACACACAGTAAGCATAGGTGAAACTATGCAAGAAAGCGAGACCCTGGATCTGCCAAGAAGTCTCGGCCCGCTCACAATAACAATGACCGAGACTTTCAGTAATTCCTTTGCGTGACGTCTAACCCTCTTACGTCATAATGTGACGTCTTCAAATAGTTTCTATCACACACGTCGAACACTTTTGACCGAGACTGACGTAATCCATAGACTCGGAAATGTTAAAGTTTCTACCACAGACATACACACATACATACATACATACGCACGCACAGACAGACAAAGTTTATCATCGCATAGGCTACACTTACGTGGAGCCAAAAAGCAACTACAATAAAAACAAAACCATCCATTATTGGCAACAAGATTGCATTTCTTCGCGGGGAAAAATGTGTCTTGCAATAAAACAATAAAATCGATTCTGCATGATTTCAGAGATGCTTTTTGTTTTATCGAAACAGGGACCCAACACCCAGTCAATCCGCTTGCTGAAGGTGATCAACGAGTCAGGCAAGTTGCACATGGTTCCTGCACTTCTCAACGAGCTATATGTCATCAGGTATGTATGCTTTAAACAACAACAACAAACGCACGCACACACACACGAACGCGCGCACGTAAACGCAAACGTACACACACACACACACGCACGCACGCACGCACGCACGCACGCACGCACGCACGCACACACACACACACACACACACACACACACACACACAACACACACACACAGGAGCATTCTTCAATTCAATTTGCGCGAAGCGAAATTAATACATTTAGTCAATCTGTCGAACTCGCAGAATGAAAGTGAACGCACTGCATTTTACAAAGACAATAGCTTTGGCGATGCTCCGCAGCCTAGAAAACGCTGACACAATCGTCGAAAAGCGTTCGGGCCCGGTGATCGTTTGAAGTGACAAGCCAGTATGGCGCAGTAGTGTAACGAACTTTACAGGAAAGCCCGCTTTTTGGCTCACGTAAGTGTAGCCTATGCGATCGTAACTTTGTCTGTCTGTGCGTGCGTGCGTATGTGCGTGCGTGCGTGTGTATGTCTGTGGTAGAAACTTTAACATTTCGTCATTTGAAGACGTCACATTATGGCGTAAGAGGGTTAGACGTCACGCGAAGGAATTACTGAACGTCTCGGTCATTGTTTTTTTGTGCGGGCCGAGACTAGTTGGCAGTCGTGTCCCTGTAACTTTGTAAGTAGGCTACATGGCATGCAGACAGACAGATCTAGATCTAGTGTCTCGCTTTCTTGCACAGTGTCACCTATGCTTACTGTGTGTGTGTGTATGTGTGACTGAGTGATTGAGTTTGTGTTACTGTTTGTCGATTTCTTACGTGAGCCTTGAAGGCTTCGCCTCTTGTCTTTATTCGTTTTGACTTTCTGAGCTTGTTTTAATCCAAACATAACATGTGTATATATTTTTTGATTCATATAATAATTAAACACAATATTGGCATTGTTTCACTTGAATCATTCAAGCACCGACTTACTGTTTATCCCATATATTTTAGATTACAAACTGTATGATTGCGCCATCAAACCTTATGGCCATGCCAGGGACAAATACAACGACCACAAACAATAACTGAATTCTGATGTAATCTTATACACACTGTTTGTTTGCAGGTTTGCCATCTGCTCCCACGACGCCAACGAGCGTGACGTCAACTTTGCCTGGGACGTCATTTCCGCTTCCGCCACGGAGCTACTCGCCGGGCGCCGTGACAGCAGCAAAGAAGGGGAGGCCGGTCGCTCCAGCTTCGAGAGCATCAGCGAGTCGGATGACGAGGTCTTCAACACCGACTTCGACGACGAGTTCATCTTCGACCACCAGCGCTGCCACGTGCGTCGCGCCCACATGAAGCGTAACCTCTTCTTCAAGATGGTGTCTGACCCCAAGTCCTACAACCCGCGGGTTCTGCGCTCACTCAGCGGCAGGCTGAGGAGTCACTCCCTTGAGAGTCCGGCGGGGAACCCCGGCACTCCCGGGAGTCACAGTCCCTCCACCAGTTACCAAGTGGCGCCAGAGAACGGGTACCTCAACCACAACGGCACTACGCTGCCATGAAATGTTATTTTGGCCGTGTGAATTACAAGTGCGTATAGTTCCCCCTTGGGGGAGGGGGAGGGGGAGGGGGAGGGGTGAGGGGGTCGTAATGATGGAAACTAACACCAAGCAGTCTAAGACTGAGAATCTTAAACAAATGAGGCAGAGTGCTGCTCAGAAATCTGGCAAACAAAGGGAAGTAAGCGTTCTAATGTATACGATGTAATGTAATGCGTCTTAGCTGCCAGGAGAATAGTTCCGAATAACTGCAGGGTGCTTCAAACCCTCCTTTGACTGTTTTTACATTTAGTCAAGTTTTGACTAAATGTTTTAACGTAGAGGGGGGAATCGAGACGAGGGTCGTGCGTCTGTCTGTCTGTGTGTGTGTATGTGTGTGTATGTGTGTGTGTGTCTCTGTGTGTGTGTGTGTGTGTGTGTGTCTCTGTGTGTGTGTCTCTGTGTGTGTGTCTCTGTGTGTGTGTCTCTGTGTGTGTGTGTGTGTAAAGCGATTCAGAGTAAACTACTGGACCGATCTTTATGAAATTTTACATTAGAGTTCCTGGGTATGATATCCCCGGATGTTTTTTTTTCTCACTTTTTCGATAAATGTCTTTTATGACGTCATATCCGGCTTTTTGTAAAAGTTGAGGCGGCACTGTCACACCCTTAATTTTCAATCAAATTGAATGAAATTTTGGCCAAGCAATCTTCGACGAAGGCCGGACTTCGGTATTGCATTTCAGCATGAAGGCTTACAAATTAATTAATGACTTTGGTCATTAAAAATCTGAAAATTGTAATTAAAATTATTTTTTATAAAACGATCCAAAACTACTTTTACTTTATTCTTTATCATGTTCTGATTCCAAAAACATATAAATATGTTATATTCGGATTAAATACAAGCTCTGAAAATTAAAAATATAAAAATTATGATCAAAATTAAATTTCCGAAATCGATTTAAAAACAATTTCATCATATTCCTTGTCGGTTCCTGATTCCAAAAACATATAGATATGATATGTTTGGATTAAAAACACGCTCAGAAAGTTAAAGCGAAGAGAGGTACAGTAAAGCGTGCTATGAAGCACAGCGCAACCGCTACCGCGCCAAACAGGCTCGTCACTTTCACTGCGTTTTGCACTGCTGGCGGACTACTTTCAGTTTCATTCTGTGAGTTCCACAGCTTGACTAAATGTTGTAATTTCGCCTTACGCGACTTGTTTTTCTTCTTTTTACATTTAGCCAAGTTTTGACTAAATGTTTTAACATAGAGGGGGAATCGAGACGAGGGTCGTGGTGTATGTGTGTGTGTGTGTGTGTGTGTGTGTGTGTGTGTGTGTGTGTGTGTCTGTGCGTGTGTGTGTGTAGAGCGATTCAGAGTAAACTACTGGACCGATCTTTATGACATTTTACATGAGAGTTCCTGGGTATGATATCCCCAGACATTTTATTTTTCATTTTTTCGATAAATGTATTTGATGACGTCATATCCGGCTTTTTGTAAAAGTTGAGGCGGCACTGTCACACCCTCATTTTTCAGTCAAATTGATTGAAATTTTGGCAAAGCAATCTTCGACGAAGGCCGGACTTTGATATTGCATTTCAGCTTGGAGGCTTACAAATTAATTAATGACTTTGGTCATTAAATATCTGAAAATTGTAATTAAATTTTTTTTTTATAAAACGATCCAAAACTACGTTCATCTTATTCTTCATCATTTTCTGATTCTAAAAGTATATAAATATGTTATATTCGGATTAAAAACAAGCTCTGAAAATTAGAAATATAAAAATTATGATTAAAATAAAATTTCCGAAATCGATTGCAAAACAATATTATTTTATTCCTTGTCGGTCCCTGATTCCAAAAACATATAGATATGATATGTTTGGATTACAAAAAAACCTCAGGAAGCTAAAAAGAATAGACATACAGAAAAGCGTCTAATCCTGCTCAGCGCGACCACTATCGCACTATTCTGCATGGCTTGTCGATTTCACTGCCTTTGCCACAAGCGGTGGACTGACGAAACTACGAATATGTGGTCTTGGTGAAAAAAGCAGTGCGTTCAGTTTCATTCTGTGAGTTCGACATCTTGACTAAATGTTGTAATTTCGCCTTACGCGACTTGTTTTTCGTGGTTTTTTTCGTTTTTATAAATAGGCAGTGAGCATCCTTCTTCATTGGTTTTTTTTTGTTGTTGAATTTTTGTTTGCTTGTTTACACTCCAAACATTGACGTATAGTACACGCACAAAAAGTGGACATTTTCTATTTACAATTACACAAATACACCTGATAATTACAATTCAATTTCTCTACTTAATATTTGAAACTCAAAAATTACAAACACTGATCCAGGACAAGTTGTTTGTCTAAAAATACTAACACACATTTTCCCAATCAATATTACGTGATTTACAAAATTTCTCATCTTTTTACAACATCTTGTATCTTGATACCCAAAAATTTACCCTTAATCCAATCTTTTCCTCTTTTCAATTTTGTATCTTCGTCGAAAACAATTTTACTGGTATATACTCATAAAAATGTTTTTCAACAAAATCAACTTCCGTACAACATATACAGCATCTGTTATTCTATCTGACTTGCATTTTACATAATTAAATATTTGTTGGATAAATGTTATGTAATATTTTCCATTGCATATCTCTTAACCTCACTTCTTTGGAAACAAAGGCAAGGGTCCAGATTTCCTTATCTACTTGTACACCAATCTTCCTCAACCAAAATTTATATGCACAAGGTTTTTCTACAGCAGTAATTACACTTTTCTTTTCTATCATTTTTCTTATTTGGCTTATTTTTATTATATACAGGCTATCCATCAAACAACTGCTTCTCCATCTGTACTTCTTCTTCTTCTTGTCAATCACTCAGATGGGAACGCCGGTTCTCCGCGCAAATGTTGCCGTGCGCTGTAGGTCGTCCAGACTGCCATAGAGCTTCCCTTGCACCGTGGTCGCCTCCGCCCAGAATCCATCTGTACAACAATATGTTTATTTTCAATCCAATTAATCCATAATTTGGGTGATGCATTTATCAATGCCCAATAATCCAATAAAATATTTGCATTGTTCTTTAATCTGTTTTCTTCCACTATCAACAAATCACTTACTCTTTCAATCCCAGCATTTTACCAATAGGAATAAAACAACATTTTTCCTTTTTACCGAATCAAATCATTACTCCACAAAATCTGTTTATAAAAAATTGTGTACATCAATAGTATCATCTTCCAACCTAAAGTTATAATTTGAATGTGTCCGAACTACCCTCTGCCAAAATGGGCTTCCTATCCTTGTCAAATTGAATTCCTTACTCGGTTTAACATTCAAATCGAAACAACCATACCCTGAAACAACATGTCCCAGAAACCATAGTGGTATAAACCTCCAATTTTCTCCCTTCTTTTCGTACAATCGTCCAACCCATTGTAAATAAAAAGACTCTTGCATTACGTGCACATTTAACGTTTTCAACCCACCTTCACTTATTTCTTTTTCCATTACTTTTCTTCGAACTTTTTCAAATGATTTTTTATTCGAACACTTTCTCTTCCAAACTTATAAAACAATCTATTTAACTCTGTCAAAACCCGATCTGGCAATCCAATCGTCAGCATCACAAATACCAACTGTGAAATAAAATAACATTTTATTATTACAATTTTACCGTGAATACTTAAATCTCTTCGACTCCATATCTTAATCAACTTCTTAATCTTCTGAACTCTTAATACCCAATTCTCATCAACATTTATTGCTCTATCATATTTTACAAAATATATACCTAAAATCGTGATCTTATCTGTGCACTCAAAGGCAACTTTGGCTGACCACAATGCTGTCCAATTTTCATTATTTTGGTTTTATTAACAATCAGCGTCAGTCCTGAGAACTGTGCAAACTGTATTATTATATCTTTAACTTTAAAAACATCACCACTGTTCTGTAAAAATAATGTTGTGTCATCTGCTAACTGTTTAGTTTTAAAGGCACCCTCATCGACCACCTTTGACGGTAATAACAATAACAACAATTAAAATTGTCCATTAAAATAGAAAATTGTCTCCGACACGTCTAACCTGACCGGCACGGTTGGCCTAGTGGTAAGGCATCCGCCCCGTGATCGGAGGTCGTGGGTTCGAACCCCGGCCGGGTCATACCTAAGACTTTAAAATTGGCAATCTTGTGGCTGCTCCGCCTGGCGTCTGGCATTATGGGGTTAGTGCTAGGACTGGTTGGTCCGGTGTCAGAATAATGTGACTGGGTGAGACATGAAGCCTGTGCTGCGACTTCTGTCTTGTGTGTGGCGCACGTTAAATGTCAAAGCAGCACCGCCCTGATATGGCCCTTCGTGGTCGGCTGGGCGTTAAGCAAACAAACAAACAAACAAACAAACAAACAAACGTCTAACCTGCTACTGCTAGTCATTGACAATAAAATACTCATTGTTATACAAATTATTGGGACATGCAAAAGGACAGAAGCACATAAAACGCACAAGTTATATTAACAAGCGCACCCATTGCAACTAACTCAGGGTGCTGTCAACAAATATTATAGTATATAACATTAGAAGTATGTACCATATCAAATGAGCAAATTAGTCTTAATATGTATCACAATCAGAATAAATTATTGCAATATATTTTTTCTTTTATTATCACATGGACCTGTGTTACAATAAAAGAAGAACAATCACATTAGGATATTACATAATCGGGTATTGTAATTCGCACCTGTTGTATTGATGACCGTGTCAGCGCGACCTTCAGCGAACGGTTGCTTTCGTGTGATTTTGAAGCATACGCATGTTGAAAGGGGAATTCGAAATAAGCAAACATTATATACTTTCACACAAAGATAAAAAGCCTGTGATTCCGTACCACATAGACGTTAAAGGTTAGTTGGGTTGAGTTGAGTTGAGTTGAGTTGTTGAGTTGAGTTGAGTTGAGTTGAGTTGAACTGAATTGAGTTGAGTTGAATTGAATTGAATTGAATTGAGTTGAGTTGAGTTGAGTTGAGTTGAGTTGAGTTGAGTTGAATTGAATTGAATTGAACGGAACTGAGGTGAACTGAATTGAATTGAATTGAATTGACCATGCATTCCTTGACTTAGAAACATACCAGAATCTACATCATGATTGCTTCCTGGGCAAAGTTGGAATTTGTTGATGAATTATTTTACAGATAACACTAGCATTTCTCAAGAAATCAATTAATTAAAAATCCCATTGTCAACAAAAATCACCCATGCCAGTTATTTATTGATTGTCCTATATTCCATCTAAAAGCCTGGCCAAATATAAGATGGTGAGCCGTATCATTTAGACGTTAGGAACTATGCTTTTTGAAAGGCAGTTTTATTCATTGGGTGTTCCTACCAATCATTTTCACGCTTTTCGTGTATTTTTGTTTTAACTGTGGAAGAACATCAATCTGAGTTTGTTAAAATTGTTACCCCCCGCGGGTTAGGGGGAAGAATTTACCCGATGCTCCCCAGCATGTCGTAAGAGGCGACTAACGGATTCTGTTTCTCCTTTTACCCTTGTTAAGTGTTTCTTGTATAGAATATAGTCAATGTTTGTAAAGATTTTAGTCAAGCAGTATGGAAGAAATGTTAAGTCCTTTGTACTGGAAACTTGCATTCTCCCAGTAAGGTCATATATTGTACTACGTTGCAAGCCCCTGGAGCAATTTTTTGATTCGTGCTTTTGTGAACAAGAAACAATTAACAAGTGGCTCTATCTCATCTCCCCCCTTTCCCCTATCCCATCTCCCCCCTTTCCCCGTCGCGATATAACCTTGAATGGTTGAAAACGACGTTAAACACCAAATAAAGAAAGAAAGTCAAGCAGTATGTAAGAAATGTTAAGTCCTTTGTACTGGAAACTTGCATTCTCCCAGTAAGGTAATACATTGTACTACGTTGCAAGCCCCTGGAGCAAATTTTTGATTAGTGCTTTTGTGCACAAGAAACAATTGACAAGTGGCTCTATCCCGTCTCCCCCCTTTTCCCGTCGCGATATAACCTTCGTGGTTGAAAACGACGTTAAACACCAAATAAATAAAGAAAGAAAAGATAACTCTTTACAGACTTGGTATTGATGACCCATAGCGCACATTATTTGATAGTCCATGCTTCTATGTGGTCTTTAATTAATTAATTGATTAATTTATGCTTGGATTTATTAATTCACTCTGGATGAAATGGTTTTACTTCGTGACTTAAAGCTACACGAATCTCCCCGACTCTTCCCTCAGAGCTTGAAATGGTTTCCTCTCTCCATTAACCTTTAATCCTTTCAGGGAAATGTTCTACTCTTGTAAATTACATGGGCGGTCATCGTCGCTGAAGATCATGTTTCTTCAATAGCTAAGCTGACAATTTCTGTGAATTTGTGATCTGCGATACAAGGGTCAAGATCTTGTTGAATAAAGATGATTTGTTTTAAGTGTCGTGTTCCACTTCCTACCGCCCCCCCCCCCCCCCCCCCCCCCTCTGATTCTATTTCTCTCTCACTGTGCATGTTGTGTGTGCATGCATTGGTGTATGTGTGTGTGTGTGTGTGTGTTGAATGCAACAAAACACGGTATTGTTAAAATATTCTCCTAGAATATAACAACGAAAAAAAACACCACTTTATATCACACTATGCGTGATCACAACGAGGGCTTTTGGGCCCTGGACTCTTGGGACCCTCTACAACTCTGCTGAGGGGGTCCATGGACCCTCTAAAACTCTGCTGAGGGGGTCCATGCATGGACCCTCTAAAACTCTGCTGAGTGGGTGCATGGACCCTCTAAAACTCTGCTGAGTGGGTCCATGCATGGACCCTCTAAAACTCTGGTGAGTAGGTGCATGGACCCTCTAAAACTCTGCTGAGTGGGTCCATGCATGGACCCTCTAAAACTCTGCTGAGGGGGTCCATGCATGGACCCTCTAAAACTCTGCTGAGTGGGTGCATGGATCCTCTAAAACTCTGCTGAGTGGGTGCATGGACCCTCTAAAACTCTGCTGAGTGGGTGCATGGACACTCTAAAACTCTGCTGAGTGGGTGCATGGACCCTCTAAAACTGCTGAGTGGGTGCATGGACCCTCTAAAACTCTGCTGAGTGGGTGCATGGACACTCTAAAACTCTGCTGAGTGGGTGCATGGACCCTCTAAAACTCTGCTGAGTGGGTGCATGGACCCTCTAAAACTCTGCTGAGTGGGTGCATGGACCCTCTAAAACTCTGCTGAGTGGGTGCATGGACCCTCTAAAACTCTGCTGAGTGGGTGCATGGACCCTCTAAAACTCTGCTGAGTGGGTGCATGGACCCTCTAAAACTCTGCTGAGTGGGTGCATGGACCCTCTAAAACTCTGCTGAGTGGGTCCATGCATGGACCCTCTAAAACTCTGCTGAGTGAGTGCATGGACCCTCTAAAACTCTGCTGAGTGGGTGCATGGACCCTCTAAAACTCTGCTGAGTGGATGCATGGACCCTCTAAAACTCTGCTGAGTGGGTGCATGGACTCTTTAAAACTCTGCTGAGTGGGTGCATGGACTCTCTAAAACTCTGCTGAGTGGGTGCATGGACTCTCTAAAACTCTGCTGAGTGGGTGCAAGGACTCTCTAAAACTCTGCTGGGTGGGTGCACGGACTCGTTAAAACTCTGCTGAGTGGGTGCATAGACCCTCTAAAGCTCTGCTGAGTGGGTGCATGGACCCTCTAAAACTCTGCTGAGTGGGTGCATGGACCCTCTAAAACTCTGCTGAGTGGGTGCATGGACCCTCTAAAACTCTGCTGAGTGGGTGCATGGACCCTCTAAAACTCTGCTGAGTGGGTGCATGGACCCTCTAAAACTCTGCTGAGTGGGTGCATGGACCCTCTAAAACTCTGCTGAGTGGGTGCATGGACCCTCTAAAACTCTGCTGAGTGGGTGCATATGGACCCTCTAAAACTCTGCTGAGTGGGTCCATGCATGGACCCTCTAAAACTCTGCTGAGTGGGTGCATGGACCCTCTAAAACTCTGCTGAGTGGATGCATGGACCCTCTAAAACTCTGCTGAGTGGGTGCATGGACTCTTTAAAACTCTGCTGAGTGGGTGCATGGACTCTCTAAAACTCTGCTGAGTGGGTGCAAGGACTCTCTAAAACTCTGCTGGGTGGGTGCATGGACTCGTTAAAACTCTGCTGAGTGGGTGCATGGACCCTCTAAAGCTCTGCTGAGTGGGTGCATGGACCCTCTAAAACTCTGCTGAGTGGGTGCATGGACCCTCTAAAACTCTGCTGAGTGGGTGCATGGACTCTCTAAAACTCTGCTGAGTGGGTGCATGGACCCTCTAAAACTCTGCTGAGTCAGTGGGTGCATGGACTCTCTAAAACTCTGCTGAGTGGGTGCATGGACCCTCTAAAACTCTGCTGAGTGGGTGCATGGACCCTCTAAAACTCTGCTGAGTGGGTGCATGGACCATCTAAAACTCTGCTGAGTGGGTGCATGGACCCTCTAAACATTATAATTGGGGGTCCCGGTACCCACTCGGTGGGGCGTCCATTGGGGAGCTCTTAGATAGATAGATAGATAGATAGATAGATATAGATAGATAGATAGATAAATAAATAGATAGATAGATAGACCCCCCCCCCCCCCCCCGCGGGTTAGGGGGAAGAATTTACCCGATGCTCCCCAGCATGTCGTAAGAGGCGACTAACGGATTCTGTTTCTCCTTTTACCCTTGTTAAGTGTTTCTTACATGTATAGAATATAGTCAATATCAAGACTATGGATAAAGCTCGCGTAAGAAGATTACGTCACGGTCAAAAGTCTTTGACGTCTATTAATGCATCATGACTTCATGCCTCCCTGTAGTCTTTTTCTCTCGCGCGGTGTGTGTGTGTGTGTGTATGTGTTCATTTTGTGCACATGTGTTAGTGTTAGTGTTAGTGTGTGTGTGTGTGTATGTGTGTGTGTGTGTGTGTGCGCGTGCATGAGTCTGTACTCGTGTGTGTGTGTGTGTGTGTGCGTGTGTGTGTGTGTGTGTGTGTGTGTGTGTGTGTGTGTGTGTGTGTAAGAAAGACTGAGAGAGACTCGAGGGAGAAAGAGTGTGTGTGTGTGTGTGTGTGTGTGTGTGTGTGTGTGTGTGCATGAGTTTGTGTGTATGTTTGTGTGTGTATGAGTGTGTATATGTGTTTGTTTGTAAAGGTGTGTGTGTCCGTCTGTCTATGTGCGTATTTGTTTGTTTGTTTGCTTAACGCCCAGCCGACCACGAAGGGCCATCATTATCAGGGCGGTGCTGCTTTGAGATATAACGTGCGCCACACACAAGGCAGAAGTCGCAGCACAGGCTTCATGTCTCACCCAGTCACATTATTCTGACACCGGACCAACCAGTCCTAGCATGCACTAACCCCATAATGCCAGACGCAAGGCGGAGCAGCCACTAGATTGCCAATTTTAAAGTCTTAGGTATATGACCCGGCCTGGGTTCTAACCCACGATCTCCCGATCACGGGGCGGACGCCTTACCACTCGGCCAACCGTGTATGTGCGTTTTGTGTGTATGAGATTTGTGTGAGTCAATGCCGTGTGTGTGTGTGTGTGTGTGTGTGTGTGTGTGTATGTGTGTGGGTGTGTGCGTGCGTACATGCGTGCGTACATGTGTGTGTGTGTTTGTGTGGGTGTGTGTCTGTATAAGAGAGAAAGAGAGAGAGAGAGAGAGAGAGAGAGAGAGAGAGAGAGAGAGAGAGAGAGAGAGAGCAAGAACAAGAACAACAATTCTTTATTTAACGAGGGTAATAGAGTAAGCAGTGATCTGCTTTTTTACATCTGGCCCTCGCCCTAAAGAGGGATTCGTCTAAAATTGCTAAAGAATAAGCAAGAAAAGAAAACTACTGCTACATGATTATAATAAAATGAAAGTAAGAACATAATTATCATCAATTTACATACAATACATTGCTTAAATGAAAAATGTACGTTCATTTGACATGAGTTAAGAATTATAGAGTAGATTGCACTGACGCAACAAAGCTGTGAATGCCATGCCCATTGACATACACTGCATTCGAAAAAATCAGTGTATACATATACAACTAATAATACATTGTTAAAAAGCACCGGTTGTTGGTTTTAACAACCAATCTAGCGACAACAGATGTTTATTTAGACTTCATGAGATAAGACGTATATGTGACCCTCCACCACGAAATGAGTCGCATGTCACCTTTGCATGATTTTCATAATTTTACATTTTCCTAAAGCGTTTTTTATGCTCTATCCAGTGGTGAAAACCGTTTTAGAAAAGAGCGAACACTGTTTGAGTTATAAGCCTGTGACTAAGGTGACCCTCACGCTGTTACCATACACTCTCCGGACTTGTATCGAGCCTAGCGCAGAACCGCGCGAGGTGACATGCGACTCATTTCGTGGTGGAGGGTCACATATCTGGTCTTAAAAACGTTTGTGCTGCTAGTTTGCCGTAGGATTGTCGGAAGAGTGTTCCAGAGACTGCTACCTGAATAGACTAAACTAGATTTGAATAGGTCAATCCTAGGCAGAGGCATGTTCAGTCTCATCAATTGGCGTGAAGTTTTTAACGTGAATTTGGAAAATATGGTTTGAGGTACACATCCATGAATAATGTTATGCATAAGGGTCCCTTTATTATAACTTAGCCTTGCCTTCAGAGGAAAAATGCCTAAGTTCATGTAGTCTAACTCAGATAGGGTTGTTTTCTTTAATAAGACTACTTTAAGCGCTCGTTTATGTAATCTAATTAGTGGTTTGAATTAATTTTCACTTGCCGAGTCCCACAAGGTAGACGCGTAGTCAATAACAGACTGAATATGAGCATTAAAGAATAATTTCCTGGCTTCCAAATTCAGAAAGTGCTTGATTCTAGATAATAGATAAACCTTCTTGGACACTTGTTTAGACAGTTGTTCGATGTGCCGGTGTGACCAAGAAAGGTTGTTATCAATGGTCACTCCCAGAACTTTATGATGGTCGGCCTGGCCTTTATGAGAGAGAGAGAGAGAGAGAGAGAGAGAGAGAGAGAGAGAGAGAGAGAGTGGGTGGGTGGGTGTGTGTTCAAGTTCAAGTTTGTGCGTGTGCGTGTGTGTATGTGTGTGTGTATGTGTGTTTGTAAAGGTGTGTATGTCAGTCTGTCTATATACATGTGCGTATGGGGGTGTGTTTTGTGTCACTGTATGAAGTGTGTGTGAGAGAGTGAGTGAGTCACAGCTAGTGCGTGTGAGTGAGTGTGTATGTGTGTACGTCAGTGTGTAACTTGGTGTGTGTGTGTGTGTGTGTGTGTGTGTGTGTGTGTGTGTGTGTGTGTGTGTGTGTGTTTGAGAGAGAGAGAGAGAGATCGAGAGAGAGAGAGAGAGAGAGAGAGAGAGAGAGAGAGAGAGAGAGAGAGAGAGAGAGAGAGAGAGGTTTGTCTTTCGCTGGGGTATGCAGTGCCTTGGCGTTGCACATCTACTTAATTTATTACACGTGTATGAATTATTTATTACACGTGTAATGGTTATGAGCCAAACGGCGGCTTTCCATAAGCGGAGCCCCCTTACTCACACCGGTGACACTGTGACGGTTCCCCTACGCTTTGTGTTCGGTGCCCTGACCCTTTGTGTTCGGTTCCCACTCGGTTCCCACACGCCAAAATTCGCGGACAAAACATCCATTTATGGTAGTATTACGCAATGTTGCTCTCTGAGAATGGTCTTGTTAGATCTGTGAGTGTTTACACTACATGCCTAGGTGCTGTTGGATTGAAGGTTTTTGATATTTTAGCCGTTATTAGGTAGAATGCCTTCCACTTTACTGCAAAACTGCATAATTCGTAGCATCGGCAAGAAATATCCTACCAAAAAATGCCTGCTTGGAACTGTCGTTGGTCCAGCAAAAAGTTCAACATGTCTGTAGCAGACAGCCCAAGTTTCAAGATTGTAGGGCCATCCAAACAGCCGTAATAATAAAAACAACAAAAGTAGTCAGTGAAATTGGCTGTGTTCGGTCCCCCCACACTTTTGTGACGTAGGCGTGACGGTTCCCATAATTCATTGTGTCGGTCCCCACTTTCTGTGTCGGACCCCACTTTCGACCTAATTTCTCTGTGACGGACCCCACAACCAGCCTATTTTGTGTCGGTCCCCACACCTTCTTGGATTTATGACTTGCCGGTTACTTGTATCATTGTATTCATTGAATCTAATTGTCTCGGAGTTATTTTTCAGCAAAAACCGGCAAGGCAGCACCTTTTGTGATACCAAGTAAGTCAGATGACATCAGTATGTGTGTGTGTGTGTGTGTGTGTGAGAGAGAGAGAGAGAGAGAGAGAGAGAGAGAGAGAGAGAGAGAGAGAGAGAGAGAGAGAGAGAGAGAGAGACTAACTTTATTAGTTTATGCCACAAATAATATATAACATTATTTATCTCTGGGACGGTTCCCAGTATACCAGCAAATTATGTGTTGATCCACCCACACCTTCTTGAACTGGCCTTCCCAATATCTACTCTTAGTCTTACGGCCTTGGAGATATGCAATTTGG
This sequence comes from Littorina saxatilis, assembly GCF_037325665.1. Classification (NCBI taxonomy): domain Eukaryota; kingdom Metazoa; phylum Mollusca; class Gastropoda; order Littorinimorpha; family Littorinidae; genus Littorina; species Littorina saxatilis. The sequence goes on from NC_090254.1 coordinate 24,508,728, forward strand.
CACATTTTTAAAATAAAAGATCCACCTGTCGTATGTGAGATTCAGTTTTCAGAGCAAAATGCTGCCCAGGGAATTCTAGTGGTGATTGGAAAAAAAAAAAGAGTACTTGCCTATGTCAAGTATGTGTCTTTATCCACGCTTGTTGTAAGAGGCAACTTTTCCCAGCTCCTTGTGTTCATGACTGCTTTCTCTTAAAATTAATTACTTTATGACAGTCAGAATACAATGGAACAAGGCTACATAAACCCTGACAGCCTACGACAACGGCCCGACTAAGGCTCAACACCGCGCCAATAAATTCAGCATTGGGCCAATGTTGGGCCATGATTGCTCCGTTTTCGTAGGCTATCAGGGTCAAAGATACATATTGGTAAACTAGTAAAATACATGTTCAGCATCATCAGCAATACCACAAAAGGATTAAAACAAGAAATTCCTCCGATAGGAACTACACCCCCCGTCAAAGGGAAATAACCTTCTCAGTTGGTGGCAGTGAGAATGGTTATTTCCCTTTGACCAACGGGGGTGTCCGTCTATACCAGGCCTTGTATAATTTTAATCCACCAATAACTCCCTAACCGTGTGTTTGACTGGTCCCAATTTTTGTAAGGACCGTCTCAGGAATGTATAGAACCTGTTCACCAAGTTTGGTGACGATCGGTCCGTTCATTCTTGAGATCTACTTGCGAACACAAACACATCGAGTGAAACCTATACACACCCCTATACCGGGGGTGTAAAAATCCTATTAGCTGTATGTCAGCGGCACAATGCAACCAGAACCAGCGTTTATGTGGAGTGATCGGGTGCTGGTCACTACCGCGAGCGTCACTACCGCGAGTACCACTACCGCGTCTCACACTAAAGTTGTGTTTCCGTACCCGCGACAGCGTTTTTCCAGCGGTGCGACGAAAATCAAGCACATAGAAAACAAGGAACTTAGTCGATAAATATCGACAGGGGGCCGACAAATGGTTTAAATGGGAAATGTGTGTATATGGGTGTGGGTTTGAAACAAACAAACAAACCAACCCATGTGAACCCCGGGCCGCAGGCCTTCGATGTAGTGATTGAAAAAAAAAGGATGTTCTCAAATGGTTCAATTCTCATTTGGTCTGATTCTCAAATGGTACCGGTATACTCCCCCCCCCCCCTGGCCGCAGGCCTAGGAGTAAAATTTTTATAGACACTGACCTTCTTCCCAGGGGTCATTGACCCAGTTTTAGCTATGAGAGGTGGTTCGCCCAGAGGCTGTAGAGTATACTGGGGCGGTCTCTTTGATGTCTTGAGAGGAAACTTGGCCAGGGTAGTACATGCACCAGAACTGGTGGACACCAAGGACAAACATGAAATCGAAGCAGTTTGCTTTCAGAGAGAACGGTCGTCAGCAACTCAAACTTCTCTGTTTTCTTTTTTTTTTTAAATCTGACTTTCTTTGTGGCCCCCTGACTCCGCCCCCTCCCTCTGTAAGGACCCTCCTCCACAAGGACCGATTTTTGTCAACATTTTAAAGGTCGCTAGAGAGGGGTTCCACTGTATGACCTAACCGCTACTGGCAGACGGCCTCAATCTTCACGCGCAAAGACGAGATTAATAGGTGCTCGGTTTTGGTATTTTGAATTACATTACATTAAACCTTTGTTGGGTTTCATGGTCATGGCAACAGCCATAATAATATTACATGATGTATAATATCATATTTCAGCATATGTGAATTACATGTCATCATACTAAACTGTCATACATTTTTATTCCTACATTATTCTGATTGATCACAACCAAACCTACTATCATTGGACACATCCAAATGCAAGCGCCTGTTCTTGACAATTTCTCTCTGATCTAAATATAAAATCAGTGCAATTTCCTGGGTCGGGCTTTGCCACAGACACTCACGGTTTGGCCTGTAGGTAAAATGTACAATGTATTTTCTGATTTGTGCACAAAAGCTTTTTTTCTTTTTTCTTTTTTTTAACATAACAATGTTTAATGTCACTGTATGTTTAAAAGACCATGGTCATATTTGTAAAAAAAATGTTAAATTAGAAAATAAATAACATTTTGGTTTATGATTTTTCCTACACCTGTGCTAAAAATAAGAAATAAAAATGTCGGGTATATAAGTCACTCAAATACAGCTAGGTATGAATGGCTCGGTTTGAGTTTGTTGCAGTTGACCCTGCACAATGCGACATATCATGTTTTTGTTGAACAATTTTGACGTCACCCCTCCCATAGGGTGACGTATTTCACAACTTCCTGTGTTACACAAACTCTGTGATGACCAATTTTGACGTCACCCCTCCCATAGGGTGACGGATTTCACAACTTTCTACAGATGAACAATTTTGACGTCACCCCTCCCATAGGGTGACGGATGTCACAACTTCCTGTGTACACAAACTGATGACGTATTTCACAACAAAATGGCGCTGCCCATGGTCAACCTCGAAACTATCCGTATAGAATGGGGGCGTCCTCGCCCCCATAATGACCAGGAGTGTTTCCACACGCGCGACGCGTTAGCGGCGCGACAAGCGGCAAGCGACGCGATTTTTTTGAAAGGGTCCTGGAGCGATTTTTTCGCGTTGTCGCGCGGCAACGCGGGAGTTTACAGATTTTACCGCATGTTTAAAACGCAAGTACGGAAACACGTCACGCGTTTGCGCGCGTTTTCTTTTGTCGCTGCCGCTGTCGCGGGTACGGAAACAGAACTTACCGCGAGTACGACACTACCGCGAGTACGACACTACCGCGAGTATAACACTACCGCGTGTCACACTACCGCGAGTATAACATTACCGCGTGTCATTTTATGACTTCCATGGCTGAAGGCAAAGGTTGAAATGTTTCCTTGAAATATAAAACAAAAAGGCCTGGTCTGTTCTCTGAACACTAATTCAATGTTTGTCATGCTAACCAAGAACTCAAAACGATCAGAACACACTATCAGAATACATATAGAATGGGTTGCTTCCAATCAAAGCCGTTAGAACACAAACTCACAAGAAGTAAGTTTGCATGCGTTCTCTCTACGGTTATGGTACTCGCGGTTGTGGTACGCGCGGTAGTGTGACACGCGGCAGTGTTATACTCGCGGTAGTGTCGTACTCGCGGTAGTGTGACACGCGGTAGTGTTACACGCGGTAGTGTCGTACTCGCCGTAGTGTGACACGCGGTAGTGACGCTCGCGGTAGTGTCGCATAACCGGAGTGATCTGGAAAGGTGTCAATCTCTCTCTCTCTCTCTCTCTCACTCTCTCTCTCTCTCTCTCTCTCTCTCACACATACACACACACACACACACACACACACACACACACATACTGATGTCATCTGACTTACTTGGTATCACAAAAGGTGCTGCCTTGCCGGTTTTTGCTGAAAAATAACTCCGAGACAATTAGATTCAATTAATACAATGATACAAGTAACCGGCAAGTCATAAATCCAAGAAGGTGTGGGGACCGACACAAAATAGGCTGGTTGTGGGGTCCGTCACAGAGAAATTAGGTCGAAAGTGGGGTCCGACACAGAAAGTGGGGACCGACACAATGAATTATGGGAACCGTCACGCCTACGTCACAAAAGTGTGGGGGGACCGAACACAGCCAATTTCACTGACTACTTTTGTTGTTTTTATTATTACGGCTGTTTGGATGGCCCTACAATCTTGAAACTTGGGCTGTCTGCTACAGACATGTTGAACTTTTTGCTGGACCAACGACAGTTCCAAGCAGGCATTTTTTGGTGGGATATTTCTTGCCGATGCTACGAATTATGCAGTTTTGCAGTAAAGTGGAAGGCATTCTACCTAATAACGGCTAAAATATCAAAAACCTCCAATCCAACAGCACCTAGGCATGTAGTGTAAACACTCACAGATCTAACAAGACCATTCTCAGAGAGCAACATTGCGTAATACTACCATAAATGGATGTTTTGTCCGCGAATTTTGGCGTGTGGGAACCGAGTGGGAACCGAACACAAAGGGTCAGGGCACCGAACACAAAGCGTAGGGGAACCGTCACAGTGTCACCGGTGTGTTACTGCCTCTGAAATCTTCAGCACCGAGCGAGTGCCTGTAAATAGTCTAAATATATCTATCGACTGGCACTTTTGGCCTCAACGTGCACGTGCACAGACCCCCCCCCCCCCCCCCCCATGGTGACCCTCACACACACACACACGGCAGACGCGCGTACACTGACATGGTGGACTATGTATAGCAGTACATGTCGCTGATCTACACATATTTTTAGATCAGTCGGTATTGTACAAAGCTCATGCTGGGTAAATGTCAAATAATAATGAATAGATACATGAATTTAATGTACACTAAATGGAACCAAAGGCAATAAGAGGATTGTGACGGAAGACAAAAAGGAAAGGTGACAACAAGAGAGAGAGAGAAAACGAAAATGATGAGTGAAAATATCCAACTTCATCGTTGAAAACTTGTTGTCAAAAGTGTCGTCTGCTACACGCGCAGAAGAGATCACTCCTCCCGTACGCATGCGCAAGAAACCAAAACAAGAAATGACGTTATCACCTTGAAACAGGAAAACGACGGGGTGAAAACAACAACAAACTGCGCTTCTCGACACGTCGCTGTCAAATCGTCGAATAAACCATGTTTAAAGTGGCGGGCCCCTTGTGGGCCCAAGCCACGGCGGTAGGCGACAATGTGTTCGCACGGCTTGTCAAAACGGGAAAGAAAGTCCTGCGCAGAGTGCTGCAGAAGGAGTTCGAACCGGCGGCAGGGAAAGAAATTCCGAAACCAACATGGAGTCTTCGTGCCCAGTCTGTCCAAGTCAGCGAAAGTTCTAACAGACGACTAATTGGTGGTTTGTTTCCGAAGCAAATTTGGAAAACGCAGGCCGCTGAGGTTCGACGACAGGCTGCCTTGCGCCTGATTCGAGATTCCAGAAAGGTGCCTGTGTTCGCGTTCGTCGGATTGTCCCTCGGAATCGGAGCGGCAGATGACCAGACTAAAACAGGAGGGAATGAGATTGATGACGTACTCTGCACTGGAATCAGGGTAAGCTTGAGAAGGCTGGTGTCTTGGTTAGTTTGTTGGTTAATGCGTGTGTGTGTGTGTACGCGCGCGCGGGCTCTCGCGTACGTTCGACTGAGAAGGGAAAGAGAGAGAAACTGAGATGTTAATACCTATTAGTGTTGTTCCCAGACACAGAACAATAGGTCAGTTGGACCTTGATTCAAAATTTCGGCATGGCTTAATTTAAACAACGACCTCAAGAACCTGAGAGCAAATCACTACCAACTGAGCTATGGAGCGCATCTACCAGGAAATGGAAAACTAAGATTCATAAGAAGGTCAATTTTGTGAGATACCCGTGACTGCCGGTGTCACGAACTGAAAACTCTGCCTGAACAATCCTTCTCATTGCGGTCAATGCGCATGCGCTAACATGGAGAGATTAATCAGGTCGTGAACAACCTAACCCTAACCCTCACCCTAACCCTTACCCTAATCCTAATCCTAAACCAAACCCATGGTTCGTTCGGTCAAAGGGTAGCATTTTTTAAGTCCAAGATTGGCGCATGCGCATTAACCGCAATGAGAAGGATTGTTCAGCAGCAGTTTCAGTTCGTGACACTGGTTCCCGAACCACTCCATAATAAATTATATATATATATTTGAATCAGTGAATGTTGAAAATTAAATGCTGACTGTTTTGTTTCTGACTACAATAATTTTTGAATATGAAGCGTGGTTGCATTATACCATTATCATATTATGTTATTTAAACTACATAAGTAGTTGGGTCATTCTCAGAAATGGTGGTACAAAGTGTTACATACAAAGTAAAAAATAAAGTGTCAAGAAATACAAAATAATTGTTTTTACTATGAAGTCTATTGTTTGCTATACATAATAATGCAAAAATTAGACAAAAAGAGTAATTGGTTGCTGAATAAGAGACGTTTTAAATTGTTATTTACGTGATGAATGTTGTAACATGGAAACCAAATTCCAACTTTAAACCACCTAAGCCTTCAATCCTTTGTGCATTTTTTATCAGTTCTGCAGTATTTTTGTGTTCTACCCAACACATTCTAGTTATGAAAGGTAAGGACTTCAACTAATATTGGTAAAAAAATGACATTTGGAACTGACTAAGGTGAATGTCGCAACACAGAAATGAAATGCTTGAATCACTTTCGGTTCCTGTGCGACAGACATGAATCTGCACTGTTTGGCCTTCCGGCCGTCTGACCCAAAATAACTACACAAAACACAATTCCTCAGAGTTTGCTGTATTTGTTGAAAGTTCCTGTTGCATTCAGATTACCCATTTTAAGTACTTGATGAATGTCGAACATCAACGATCAGAAGATACGAGAACTTCTTGGCTACTTTGTTGCCGCTAAACTTTGTTGAGAAACTGTTGCACTCGATATCTTTCCGACGCTACATTGTCGCCAACCGCGGTGTGTAAGTTTGTGACAAAGCTTTGCAGGCTCGACAATTTAGTAAAAACGATGCCATGAGTTTCAGCAAATGATATGATTCTGGTGTTTTCTGTGAATATTTGGCTGTGATTCAAAGGACTATTATCTTGTTCGAACTTCCTGCGCGCCAAAGAGCTAAAAATAGCCGTGATGTGGCAAAGTCATGGAGCACATTGCTGTCCGATGTTCGGGCGTCGAGTCTGGAAACGATGCATTACGACATTCACAATTTTTTGTTCGAAGCCCCTAACTTCAAATTCAGCGTGAGTTTTTGCAAAGATGTGTTGCTACGTCGGCCAATACTGAAGTCCTGACTGTCGATTGCAGTAATTTGTTGGTGTTTGCATGTTTGCATTTAGCCATGAGACTGAACATATTGTTGATCACGAAAGTCGTGTAACGCTTCGGCGATCCGGAAACGGCCGAACTTCGCAATTGAAAAGCACACAAAAACAACACCAACGTATAGAAACCATTTTTATTGACATACAACAATGCTTTAATGTCTCAGGAATAGATTCAAATGAAAAAAGTCGTGGTAGAAATAATTTTAATTTACTTTTTCATGATTTCAAATGTGTCACCCCTCTCACCCTCACTGTACCACCATTTCTGAGAATGACCCAGTTATGTGTTTACTGTGTCATTGCATGTGCATCTGTCATTCTGTGTCTTATTTTTTTCATTGTTTTTTTTCCAACTACCAGGGCTTGTTTCAAAGGTACGGAGTGAAGGAGGGTACCATCGTTGAGGCAGGCCAGCAGTTTTCTCTGGAGACTCTGCAGCTGGGACAGCTGATCGGCAAGGGATGCAATGCTGCTGTGTACGAAGCTAGGCCTGTTGGCGCATTCTTAGGTACAATTTATTTCTTCTTCATTCATGGGCTAAAACTCCAACATTCACTCATGTTTTTGCACGAGTGGGGTTTTACAGAAACATCTCCATTCTTAACCCACCAGGCCGCCAAGGCCGGGATTTGTACTCGCGACCTTCCGATTAGGAGGCTGATGTATTGTCAACTTAGGCTACTGCGCCCGTCTCAATTTATTTGTTTAATTTCTAGTGCCTGTGATTGCAGATTTTTTTTTCTGCTCATGAATTAATTTGAGAGACCTAGAGAATGGGACAGCAACGCTATCATGCCCATTAACCCCTTGACTGCCTTATGACGGGTATACCCGTCATGTGCCTGTGCAGCCGCAGCGCCTACGTGACGGGTAAACCCGTCATCTCAGTTCAGGAATTTTCCAGAAATGCTACGTCACTGCTGACACACAAATACCAGCCAATGGCTTGGTAGGATACCTCATTCTCATGAATAAACATAAATGGTGACGCGGTTTTGCGTCTGAAGGCTATTTTCGGCCTTGGCGGCAGGGAAGGGGAGAGAAAGCTCGACTCGTCAAAATGGCTAACGGTGACAGTCGACCGGGCCCTAGTAGGGAAAAACAAAGACGGACTGACGCTACAGGCTGTGCAAATGATTATGGATACTGACAGGGGAAGGGGGAGATCTTCTGTCGGACGATTCGTTGGAAACAGGTAGATGACAGTGATTATGATCCTTTCTTCGAGCAAGCAAAACAGCCACCTGTGTTTGATCCACAGGCACCGGAAGATGCGCCGGACCGATTTTTCAAAAGTTCATATTTGAACATCATTATAAGCCAAACTAATTATTATTTCCATGTTTAGACACTAAAAACAGATTCTTGGTTCAATTTCCTTTAAAAATAACATAGGTTTTACTTACCTACCTACTGCCAGTTTGGAGCTAGAATTTTTGACTCACATGCGAAGCAAAAGTGAGTCTATGTACTCACCCGAGTCGTCCGACAACCTTCCCGGTTGAAAATCTCAAACGCTGTGACATTATTAACCCCAGACCAGCTACATGTCTCATAAACACAACTCAATGTCAAACTATGGTTTTTCTCGTGCAACACACAAAACCCGTGATAACGCCTGTCCGGTCAGCTACGCATCGCCCTTCACTATTTAGGGAGATTAAAAACACGACGTGGTTTCACCTCACAAATATGCTACTCACATCTTTGTGACATTTCTCAAGGAGGTAGGGTGGGTGGGGGGGGGGGGGGGGGTGTGGGGGGGGGGGGTGTGGGGGGGGGGGAACATGCCACCCTAACAGGGCTGAATTTTCATGATGTCAGGCATGGTAATTGTTCTCCAATTTTTTTTGTTCTGCCGAAAAAGCTAAAGTGTCTGCCGAAAAAATAAATGGGGAGGCAAAAATGGTTCTGAAAACTGAATTTAATGGCAAACTTGGAGCTCTGCTCAGATGACACCAAATTGCACAATTTGGGTTCTAGGGAGAACATTTTTTCAGGGGGGGGGGGGGGGGGGGGCATGCCCCCGGACCCCCCTAGTAAGGCTAGGCGCTTTGCTCTGTCGACTTTGAGCTTACTTACTAATGTTCAGCCTTTTTTTACTTTTTTTCAATTCCCATGCCTGGATGTGCAGCCCAGGAAGATGCATGCAGCCCTCTGCCAGAAGACAGAGTCGTCCAGGAGGAGAGTTTTGAGAACCAGGCTGAGATACCAGATACTCAGAGGGAAGAGGAGGGAAGCAGTGTTGATGCTACAGGTACACTTAACATCTGCAGCTTGCTGTCTGTGTATACTACATTGGGTGTGCACGCTAAAGATCCCACGATTGACAAAAGGGTCTTTCCTGGCAAAATTGCTTAGGCACAGTTAATAATTGTCTACCATACCCGTGTGACTTGGAATAAGGCTGTGAAAGGTAAATATGCGCCGACATGGCTGCAATCTACTGGCCGTATAAAATTTCATCTCACACGGCATCACTGCAGAGCGCCTAGAACTGTACCCACGGAATATGCGCGATATAAGCCTCATTGATTGATTGATTGATTGTGTGTTGTAAAATCTCTAATATTTTGAGATGGGAATGAAGAGAATTAGGTAGGAAAGAAGGCAAAAATTCAGGTATGCAGAAGATCAAGATTTAACTCTTTTCTATTTGATTCTCTTGTTTATTTATTGTTGTTTATTTGTATGCAGTTATTTTATATTGATTTTTATCATTATGGTGTTGGTTTGTATTCCGAGAAGGTAATCCTATATCCATTGTGTGCGTCAGTGTTTAGTGTGTATGTTATCGGTTCATTTATTTCCTTCTTAATTTTGTTTGCTGTTTTGTATTCAGAAGGGAATCCTCCAGTCATATTCCACACTGATGACCACATTATCCCTGAGTCTGAGGATGATGACGATGATTTCATCATCATCAACGAAGATGAAGTCAACGCCATTGACCCTGTCACTGAAAATGGCGTCAAAGACAACTTAGACGGATGGGTTCTGTATAGAGTGTCCAGTCAACCAACTGCCACTGCCACTGCTGCTGCTGAAGACGCTTCAGATTCTGACAGCGATATTTTCATTCTGGCTGGAGACGGCGAAGGGCTGGAGTCTGTGCCTGGTGAGAAATTTGTTAAAGTCAGCTTTGTAGATTTTACAAAGAGAATGAAGTGTGCCACAAAAACCAACAGACTTGGACATAAAGTTGGTCTTCGAAGAAACAATCACACACACCCCACACATACACACACATCCTACACAAGCACACCCTTCACACATGCACAAACACAGGAAGTTTGCCTTTTAACACGTCTACACGCACACAAACCCTACACAAGCACACCCTACACACACAAAGTCTGCCTCTTAACATGTACACACGCCCACACCCACACAATTCCACTCACTTGTAGTTTCCAAGCCCTCTGAACCAAGCCTGCCGGCCAGTATACTTTCAGACAATATTTTGTAAGGGTCAGAAGCTCTGAATCGACTTAAGGTTCTTCAGTGTAAAGTTAGATCCACAAAGAGAAAGACAAGCTACCCTGTTTTCCAGAATGTGAAAGATTAGAAAGAAAATTAACTTGTCGAATAGGCTGTTAGCTATTTAGTTTTTGAGTCACTTGAGAAAAAGTGACTCTATGTAATCGGTCAGTGTTAGTCTGTCCGGCCGGCCGTCCGTAGACACCACCTTAACGTTGGACTTTTCTCGGAAACTATCAAAGCGATCGGGCTCATATTTTGTTTAGTCGTGACCTCCAATGACCTCTACACTTTAACGATGGTTTCGTTGACCTTTGACCTTTTTCAAGGTCACAGGTCAGCGTCAAAGGAAAAATTAGACATTTTATATCTTTGACAAAGTTCATCGGATGTGATTGAAACTTTGTAGGATTATTCTTTACATCAAAGTATTTACATCTGTAGCCTTTTACGAACGTTATCAGAAAAACAAGGGAGATAACTAGCCTTTTCTGTTCGGCAACACACAACTTAACGTTGGGCTTTTCTCGGAAACTATAAAAGTGACCGGGCTCAAATTTTATGTGAACGTGACTCATTGTGTTGTGAATAGCAATTTCTTCCTGTCCATCTGATGCCTCATATAATATTCAGAACTGCGAAAGTGACTCGATCGAGCGTTTGCTCTTCTTGTTGTGATTGTTTTCACTCTGCCATGAAAAGTAGAGGATAATAGGTTGACATGTCACATATGGTTTCATTTAGCAAATGCTTCACTGCCTTGAAAAGTAGAGGATAATGATTGATGTGACATGTTTCATTCAGCAGATAATGCTCCTTTTCTCTCCTTGCCTCATTTCCATCATGAAAAACTTCAAGCAAATGGTGGTGGTGATGTATAATTATCAATGTTTGCCCGAATGTTTTTGATTGTGTTCCTAATGTGTGTGTGTGTGTGTGTGTGCGTGCACTTGCGTTTGTCTGTCTATAAAGACATAGAGGATGTAGAGCTTGGATGGTCTGTGGTCAACACGCGTACACCAGAGGTGTTGACATCCGGCGAGGTTTCATCAGAATCAACTCGCAGCAGCAGCAGATCTACAATGTCCAGTGCGGTGTCATCAGAAACCAGCCTTGCCTCAGGTAAATTTCCCTCCTGTCAAAACCCCCCAATTTACCATCTCTCCTCCTTAAAGACCAAGCTATTAATGGTTGGCAGAATATTTTCTGACTGATTGATTGACTGATGATGGATTGATTGGCTTGCTTGCATGTTGATTGATCTAATTGATCTTCTTTGTTTTTATTGTTTCACAGACTCTACTTTTGATTGACTGATGAGAGATTGATGGGCTTGCTTGCATGTTGATTGATGTAATTAATCTGTTTTTAAATTTGATTGATTGAAAGATTCTACAGACACCTGCAGCTCCACAATGGAAGACCCAGAGCCTGCACCAAACATCAGCGGGTCTTCAGAATACCCACTGGCAGTGAAAATGATGTTCAACTACAGCGTAGAGTCGCAGGCAGACAGGATTCTCACCGCCATGGCCAAGGAGACAGTGCCCGCCCAGTCCAGTCTTGCTGAGTCGGTGATCGAAGCTGCCAGGTAAGAACGTCCACTTTGTTTTGTTTGCCTCCTTGCCTGTGGCTGTTGCCAGGGCTTGATTTCTGCTGCACCAGAGACTGAAGTCTGTTGACAGAGTACAGTGGAACCCTCCCTCCCCTCCCCACACCTCCCACCTGCACTCCCCTCCCAATGTAAGATTTCCTCCTTTTTAATGACCTCATTTTCTCAGATTTTCTGCTTATAACCTCTTTGAATTTACCTCCAATTTAAGAATCCTTATTTTGGAAGACCTGCTTTTCTCATTTTTTTTCTTTTTTGTTTAGGCTCTAAAAGGGGGGTTCCACTGTTCTTTAGTTTTCTCATGAAGTGTAGGTGTGAGGGAGATCATCTGCAAGAACCATCGTCTGCTAAGGAATCAGGTTAATTATAACATAACCAGTCCATGAAAAACATGAAAACAAAAACACAAGATTTGAAGATACTTGCTCGCTGGTCTCGGGTAACCAGACCGTGTTTTCACGGGTTTCATTCCCCCCCAAAAGACTGCTTTCAGAAAATTATTTTTAAAAAAAATTCTCGGGAAAATCAATCAGATTTCGGGAAGGATTTCAGACATCTGTAGATTCCCCAAAAATTTGAGAGGGTTGGCAGCTATGAGTATCGCTGGATATTTCAGGTAAGACTGGTCCTGTGTTGTTTCAGAAAGCAGAGTCTTTTGTTCCAGTCTGCAGGCTGGGATGAAGAGACTGCCGCCTCACCCCAACATTGTGGCCATGCATGGCATACACGTTTTTGTTTTGTTTGTTCCAGTCTGCAGGCTGGGATGAAGAGACTGCCGCCTCACCCTAACATTGTGGCCATGCATGGCGTCTTTGTCGACCAGACGCCAGAACTTCCGGGCGGTACAGACGACTACCCCTCGGCCCTTCCCCCTCGACTTAACAGAGAGGGGGGCTTTGGGAGGAATGCCACCATGTTCCTGGTCATGAAGAAGTAAGGATAATATAGAGTGTACAGTAAGATTGCATAGTACAGAGAGTAAAGTAAGAGGATAGATGTGATGTTGATTTTAGAGTAAAGTAAAAACGCATAAAGTTATCGTGTGCAGAGTGTAGAGTAAGAGTGTTGCGGTGGAACCCCCCTTTCACGACCTTCACAAATCTAAGAAAATCAAGGGAGAGAGTCTTAAAATGGGGGTAAATTTTAAAGAGGTTAAGAAGAAATAGGAATAATCTGCCAGGCGCAATAGCCTTGACGATAAGATGTAAACCTCCCGTCTAGAAGGTTTAGTGGTACATTGGAACCCCCATTTTAAGACCTCCAAAAATCCGAGAAAATCAGGTCTTAAAAAGGAGGATGTCTTAAAATGGGGGTAAATTTACAATGGTAATGAACAGAAAGTCTGAGAACACAAGGTCTTAAAAAGGAGGGAGTCTTAAAATGGGGGTAAATTTACAATGGTAATGAACAGAAAGTCTGAGAACACAAGGTCTTAAAAGGGAGGGAGTCTTAAAATGGGGGTAAATTTACAATGGTAATGAACAGAAAGTCTGAGAACACAAGGTCTTAAAAGGGAGGGAGTCTTAAAATGGGGGTCATGAAAGGTGGGTTCCACTGTAGAATCTTCCAAGTGGAAGGTTGACGTCCTAACAACTAGGCTGCGCGTCCATCTTGTTCTTTCTGGAGATTAAAAGTGACGCCTGTGTGTATTTTTCAGGTACAGTATGACGCTGAGGGAATACATGAATGCTTACAGCGTCAGCACCCACACTCGTTGTCTGCTCTTTGCCCAGCTATTGGAGGGAGTGGCCCACCTGGGGAATCATGGGATAGCTCACCGAGATCTCAAAAGCGACAACGTCCTGGTCGACCTTTCCTGTGGAGCAGGTATAAGAAAAAAATGGAGCTTTGTCTAATTCTTCAGCTTGATTTTCTCAAAAACAGCCTTGCTGAAAGTAGGAGCCTTTTTGAGTGCATTGCCTCTGCTGGTTATATTTAGTCAAGTTTTGACTAAATATTTTAACATCGAGGGGGAATCGAAACGAGGGTCGTGGTGTGTGTGTGTGCGTTCGTGCGTGCGTGCGTGCGTGTAGAGCGATTCAGACCAAACTACTGGGCCGATCTTTATGAAATTTTACATGAGAGTTCCTGGGATTGATATCCTCGAACGTTTTTTTCCTTTTTTCGATAAATGTCTTTCATGACGTCATATCCGGCTTTTCGTGAAAGTTGAGGCGGCACTGTCACGCTCTTATTTTTCAACCAAATTGGTTGAAATTGTGGTCAAGTAATCTTCGACGAAGCCCGGACTTCGGTATTGCATTTCAGCTTGGTGCCTTAAGGCAAAGGGAGCCACTAAAATCTAAATTTGTATTTACTTCTACCATAGGCTAATGTTATATGCTTATGAAGTGGTAAGGCATATACGATTTCAAAACGGATAACGTTTTCAGTACCGTCACTGTCCGTTACCATGGAAACGGCAATCTCCAACTGCCAAAATGGGTTGCTAGGAACACGTTTTTTAGCTTCCCCTTAAATCATAGGAATGTGATTTTTTGTATGTAGGATGTAGGAGTCCATAGTTGTGGAATGACAACAGGGATTTTTTCTAGGATGAATAGTTCTGATAAAATATTTTTTTTAGATGAATTATCATGTTTTTCAGCACAATTTTAGTAAATATGACCCGCCTGAACAGTTATTTATTAATTTAAAGAAAATTCCTGTTGTCATTCCACAGGTTGTCCTCTGATAAGCATGTCCCTTAAGTTTCATTGCATTCTGAACAGCTGGATTGAAGAAAAACAGTTTCCTAGAAAGCAGGTCATGCAAAAACGCTGAACAGAGAAACAAGGCCGAGAACATTTCAAAGCTCTTTCATTCACCCCAAATCAATGTTAACATAGTTCAGGTATTTTTCACAGACACCTGGTAACTACAGGCTTACCTAAAACTGCCCAGCAGCATATGCTGCACCCCCTTGTAGTCTGATGAGCTCATCCTGTCTTTTGAGTTTAGCTGCACGCACAGTGTCGCGTCTCTTGTTTAGCTGATCTTTCTTGAACCTGAGGCTGCCAAGAACCCTTTTACACTCCTAGCCTTGTTTAGTCTTTTCATGTTACAGCCTGTTGTAAAGCCGTAGAACTGTGCAGTGTTGAGAGCAGCCGCTGGTTCAAAATTGAATTCCCTAGCCCCTGTGACGACTGCAAACCGTACGCGATTTTTGCATGCAAATTTGTCCTTGGGGCAGCGAACCCAAACGCTGCTGTGGAGACACTCATTAGAGTTTTGGGTTTTTCCTGACACACATCTCTGAAGCAGTTGATCTTTCGTCAGTCTCTGGTAAACTGGTTCTAGAGGAGGATTCAGCTTCTTGAAGTTGAGAGGTGTATGGACGAGTTTTGCGTGTGGTCCCGGGGGCTGGTAGAAGGACCATGACGCGGCACCATGGGGGCACAAGTCATGCTGTGGCTTGTCATCTGTTGAGAAGCCGTGACGCAGAGATGCCATCACTGCCCGTTTCATGTCTGCAACTGTCTTACCCCCCCCCCCCCCCCCCTAATTGCCCGATTATAATATATCGTCAACTTCCTGATTGTATTCAGAGTCAGCTGATCATACCCTCGCCCTCCCAAAGTGATTCCTTTTTTGCGGCAGTCTGTCACAAGGTTGCGAAGCGCTGTTACAAGACGCTTGGAAACGTGATTGATGTACTCTTCTTTTTCGATGGTTACTTGATCTCCATAAGGCTTTATTTTGGAAAGTTCCTGGAAGGTTTTTGTGTCACCGTCTGACAGGATAACTGTGTATCGCAGATTGTGCTGCGACACTGACCTGCCCCACAGAACCCGAGCCGCCTCGACTTCCATGATGCCACTGGAACCTAAAAATAAAACCACCGTTTCAGTCAAAGTCAGCCACTGAATAGCAAACACACACAAACACACACACACACAAAAGGCAATCAGCCACATATCTACCAACATAGACGCTATTATTGCTTTTGTTCAGTACATGTATTACTATGCATGGATTAGTACCCAAACACACACTCACACATGCATGCACACACACACACACACACACACACACACACACACACACACACACACACACAAACACACACACACAAACACACACACACACACAAACACACACACACACACACGCACACACACACACACACAAGGCAATCAGCCACAGATCTACCAACATAGACGCTATCATTGTTTTTGTTCAGTACATGTATTACTATGCATGGATTAGTACCCAAACACACACAAATACACAAACACGCACAGACACACACGTACACTTCACATAGACAGCGCACACAAAACACTGACACACATTTTCACAAACACTTACAGATCTATGTAAAATTCAAACACAACACACTATCATCCCATTTCAACAAACGTCTTCACAAACGCACCATACACACATACTGTTTAGATCTACGCACTCACCTGCAAAATTCTTGTCACAGATGTCCAGTTGTTTTACCAGCCAGGCAGCATACTCCAGGGGTTTCTCCTGGAGAAGTTTGTTTCCAGTTGTCTGGCAAACGTATGACAGTAGTTGCACATAACATGAGCGTCAAAGCAAATTCCAGTCAGCACGTCTAGACTACAGCACACCCTATTCCAATGTGGGACGAGTGCCCCCTGGTCAGCCATGATCCGTCGTAGCTTACACTGATATCAAGAACATCATCATCAGACAGTGTCATTCCATTGTGCGTTGCGTGTATCTGTCTGACCTGACGGACAGCCTCACTGAATACTTTCTCCTCCAGTAGATCTACATCAAGTCGTTGATAGAGTTTATCAGCTTTCTTCTGGAAGGTTTTGTGATCCATGCCTACCAAATCTAAACTTTCACAAAATTTGTTAAATTGTTGAGCACCTAGCCCACATATCAAGGAGTCTGGACGAATAAACGGCTTGCCTGATGAGACCATACTCCGTTTGACCGCTTTCTTTGGAAGCAAGGTATCCAGCGGTACCTGGAACAACTTCCTCATATGCGCGTACACTGCAAGGCCGTGTCTCTGTTTTGAGTCTGGGCATGGTGACAGCGTTGGCTGTTTACATTGCGGACAACAAAGTTCGTTTACAAGTCAATACCATCAAAGGTTTCCAAATCAACAAGACGTGACATCTCCTTGTTTGGGAAGCCTCTGGACCTGTCGCTTTTGACCAGTGGCTGCTGTGTAGGCCTATGTGTTCGTCTTGAATTGCTTTCGCGTCAAACCGCCAAGAACACACTCTCAGTCCTGACGCAGAATTTGATCTGCATGCCACAGCGGTCGATCCAGATTTTGTGCGCTTGGTCACCGATTGTGTTTTAGATGTTCTCTTGTCTCTGCAACTCTTCAGTTGTTGTCTTCTCGTACACTTGCCTTTATGATGTGTTTTTCGGAGCGTTGATCTTTTCACACGTGCCATTTTTCTAAGCAAACTCAGTCGAAAACTAAACGCGGTGAGCAGACGACTTTTAAAACGCGAAAAGCCACGCGAGCCTATCTGACCAATCGTGGCCAGGTATTTACGTCATACCCCCGTATATGGAAAGTGTCTGTGGTTTGCTTGTTTGAAAAATAGGGGGGTTTCCCCAGGAGAATCCATATTTAACCGAAAATAACCGCCGAATGAGACAGGGGAGAGAACTGCTGTTCAAACGGTATACGACGTTCCCGCGTTGGGCGAGCAGAAATGTCTGTTGTCAAGGGTTGAAAATCGGAATTTTTATCGGAAGAGTGAATGAAAAGACAGAAAAATTCGCCGGGTTGGTGCAATGAAATATGTTTTTAGAGACTTTGATGAATTTGTATAGTGTAATCATATGCATTTCATGAAAGTAGACAGATTGAAAGGTGCAAAACTGCTAACAACTCAAAATGGCTGTGTAAGTCCAATCACTCTAAATTTCAGTGGCGCACTTCGCCTTAAAAATTAATTAATGACTTTGGTCATTAAAAATCTGAAAATTGTAAAAAAAAATTAAAATTTATAAAACGATCCAAATTTACGTTCATCTTATTCTCCATCATTTTCTGATTCCAAAAACATATAAATATGTTATATTTGGATTAAAAACAAGCTCTGAAAATTAAATATATAAAAATTATTATCAAAATTAAATTGTCGAAATCAATTTAAAAACACTTTCATCTTATTCCTTGTCGGTTCCTGATTCCAAAAACATATAGATATGATATGTTTGGATTAAAAACACGCTCAGAAAGTTAAAACAAAGAGAGGTACAGAAAAGCGTGCTATCCTTCTTAGCGCAACTACTACCCCGCTCTTCTTGTCAATTTCACTGCCTTTGCCATGAGCGGTGGACTGACGATGCTACGAGTATACGGTCTTGCTGAAAAATGGCATTGCGTTCAGTTTCATTCTGTGAGTTCGACAGCTACTTGACTAAATATTGTATTTTCGCCTTACGCGACTTGTTTTTTTCTTCTTGTGAAACATGGCACAAACTTTTCTTTCTTCTTTTTTTCCCTTTTTTTAATTTAAATTTTTTTTACTGAATACTGAGAGTCAGTGGTAAATATCAAACTCATGATGTGACTGTTTCAGCTGTTTTCCTTTCTTTTGTGACGAAATACAACAATCATGCGAACAGTATAGAAATCATGTGCCAAAAACTACTGATTTATTCCTTACGAACACAGCATAACCGTTTAATTAGTGGTCGGGCATATTTTTGATAGCTGCATTGTTTTGGACCTGTAGATGTTCAACAATGGACTGTCACCAGCTTTTGCAAATGCTTGTGGTTTTCTTATCTCTTTTCTGTGTTTTTAGACCACCCGTACTTGGCAATCAGTGATTTCGGCTGCTGTCTGGCAGACGTCAACTACGGACTAAAGCTTCCTTACCTTGTTAGAGAGATGGACAGGGGAGGTAATGGTGCCCTGATGGCTCCAGAAATCAAATGCACTGAGCCCGGGAAAAACAGCGTACTGGACTACACCAAGGCAGATCTGTGGGCGGCTGGAGCTTTGGGATACGAGATTTTCGGTGACGGGAACCCATTTTACCGGCAGTTTGATGCACGGAGCTACAGAGAAGAAGATCTGCCCAAGCTTCCAGGTACGTGGGCTGAGTATACCAGTGGAAGTTTGTTCATTTTTTTCAAGACTCCCAGATTTGAAAACGTTGCTTTCTCAGATGTTCTGTTCATAACATTGCACTGTTACTTCTGTTTTAAACTCCGTCTTTTTAAGACTTCTGTTTGATTTGTCCTTTTCTGTGTACATGTGAACAGTTTTATGTTTTGTAGATCACATAGCAGTCACCGTTAGCTATGGATGAGACAATTTGTCAGTTTGGTGTTGATCTGTGAACTTACAAGCTGTTCAAAATCTTGCTGCATTTTCATCACTCGATCACCTTCAGACAAATAGAAATGTGTACAAGATAACCAACAGACCATAATTATATACTATTCAGTGCTGTATGCATACTTGAGAGCTATTCTTCATTGTCACATATGGAGGTCTGGAGGGCTAAGGTTCATGCCTCGACCATTCAGATGAAAGAGATCATTGATGTACCAGGTGTGCTGACCAAGCAAAGCGTAGACAATACACTTTGATAGTTTATATCTGGCAGTCTTGCAAACATGGCTGTTTTGCCGTCTAGGGACGGCGATAAGCATGAATTCGGGTGACGTATGACGGGCCATAGACCAAATAGCCTGGACCGCCAACTCGTCACGTGACCCTTTGAGGTTACGACGCTCGACTTTCAGGGGCGCTTAGCGTCCGGTTTGAAAGGCCAGCGATTCGAAGACAGTGAAAAGAAAGCACGCTCCAGTTATTTGTGACAATGGGAGGTGACAATGAACTGGATTTTCCAAAACTCCAAACTAAACTTAACAAAACTCATCGAAAAACATGTTCCATATGCACTTTAGCTGAGTTTATTTGAGCATTTTCAGAACTTACCTCGGCAACTTCGTCCATGTTTACAATCGACACCGGATATGACATCCCCCTGATTTCTGAAAGGCCATGTAAGCGTAGGTTCCTAAATGTGAGAGGCCGCTACCTCGTAATAGAGAGAAAGAGCGGAGAGAGAGCTAGTTGGCGGTCCAAGATAAATGGTCTATGGATGGGCGTAGTGGATAAGACATTGGCCTCCAAATCGGAGGGTCTTGAGTTCAAATTTTAGCCGCGGCAGCCTGGTGGATTAAGGATGGAGATTTTTCCTATCTCCCAGGTCAACTTCTGTGCAGACCTGCTATTGCCTTATCCCCCTTCGTGTGTACACGCAAGCACAAGACCAAGTGCGCATGGAAAAGACTCTGTAATCCATGTCAAAGTTTGGTTGATTATGGAAACGCAAAAATACCCATCATGCTTCCCAAGAAATCGGCGTATGCTGCCTGAATGGCGGGGTAAAAACGTACAAATCCACAACGTGGGAGTTTTAGCCCATGAAGGAAGCAGAAGAAGAAGTGTGACGTCACAAATACATACCAGACGAATATTATACAAGGATTTGCAGTCATTGTATGTAGCGTACTATTTGCATTGGAGAAAAAAAAGAAATTTTTGCTTATTATCTTTGCAGAGAATGTGCCAGGGGCAGTTGCAAGGCTGATTGAGTTAATGCTGAAGAGGAATCCCTCAGAGGTATGATTGATCAACAACTCTCACTTTGAATAAATAAGTGATAAAGCAATATGGCAAGATCTAAGATAAACAGCTGTGAAAAATGCAATAGTTTGTTGATCACCAAAGTGTCCAGTGGCAGTTTATTTAATCACAGAGGGTTGTATTCAGTTAAGTTATATATGTGTGAATAAAGATTTAAAAACAAAAGGGCACGTAATTATGCCTTGTTGGAGCAAAAGTAAAATAAAATGTTTAAAGTAAATAGAAGAGTACAATAGTGTGTAGAGAATTGAAGAGAAGTGTATTGAATATTATTTTATTTTGTTGTTCTAGCGGCCAACGCCAGCAGCAGCAGCTTCTGCCATACAGATTTTCCTCTGGGCTCCTGAAAAGCTGCAACCTTTTGCAAAACAGCATCCCATTGGCTACAACCCTCTGTGGAGATGCAAGGAGCTCTGCTATTGGCTGGAGCAGCTCACCGTGGAAACAGTGTGTCAGAGAGTTTTTGGAGGTGGAGCCTCGCAGTTGGACTTGTTGATCAAGACAGCTTTTCTTTCGAGAGTGTCTCGGCAGGATGTTTTCGCAGTGGTGGCCTTGGATAAGTGAGGCTGTGGTGGGAGATTTTTGTCAAGTAGTATTCCATCTTAAAGAGCTCGAGATGATACGTACAGTGTTACAGTATCTCTTCTGCTTCTACAGTTATCCGAATGTCCACAAAATAGACCTTTTCGGTATCTGAGCAGCTCTCGCGAGATATCCGCGAGACACGCTCTTTGTTATGCTTTGAAAGTCGTGAAAACTTCGAACGTAGGCTTTGGCAGCTCGCGCAAGATAGCTTTACCACATGCATTGCTAGGCTTTGAAGTTTTCAAGAGCTTGGAATACCGATAGGGTCTATAGCAAGCAGTGACTGTGATTTACTTGAAGGGTTAAAAGTACCAACGGTGTATGCATTGTTCTGTCTTTTGATGGTTATGCCAGTGCAACATGACGGAGTAGAGACTTTTTGTGAGTTTTTCGTTGTCAGCGTGTTTGGCTTTTAATTGGTCCGATCTTGCTGATGTCTTTTGTGTTTTTGTAGAACTTTTTCCTTGCACAATGTGCGGTAGTATTGCTGTGATTATTCAAGAGAGCAGCTCATGGAACTACAGTTACTACATGTAGTACCATGGCTATACACGTGTATGTACTTGATTTGTAGATCTAAGAACATCTGTACTCAAGCATGTTCTTATGAAGAGGATTGTTTAAGATTTCAAAACTTTATTCTTACAAAAGAAAGAAGGGGGGAGTGGGGTTAGGAAAGTGAGCAACATGTTTCAAATTAAAACGAAAGTCGCTTAAATAGTTGGTTTAAACAAGTTTATTCAATAAATAGTTGATTGTTATGCAGCTGTTTTTTTTTCTTTTTCAGTCTTGCCTTTTACGACATTTAGCATCTAATTTTGATCAATCATCTGATTGGTTATGTCAAATGCAATTCAGGTTTTCTTTTCAAGCTGCAATTTGTAAGGACTGCAGTAACTTTTGTAATACAGTACAAACTTTATTTCAGGCAAGATTTGCCATTTGGCTAGTAGAAATACACACACAAAGCGTGCTAGTGTTTCTATTTTTCTTCTTCTGTGTGTGCGTGTCATTGCGGGTTTCAGGCATGCTGAACTTTATTCAGGGATACTAGGGTTAGAGGGAGATGATCATGATTGAGCATAATTTTACTCTGCTCCCTTAAAGCTACTTCAACAAACTCTTGCACCCTAAAACTGAGCAGTTTCAGGATAATACTTTTCGACCATTATCTGTCAGTTTGTAATTTTGTTCCCCTTCAAAACTGATTTTCTCTACACGGCTTCCTAGCAGAGTTCATAATCCTATGAATAAAGCTTCGACCCCCACTTTTCTGGCAAGAATTCTATGCATGATTAGTCAGTGTGACACACACACGCACACACACAAACCACTCTCCCCTGTCTCTCTCTCTTTAGTACCTAAATGATCTAATGCTGCCATTCTTGGTTGAAGAAACTTTCAAAGGTTTCTCTCTCTCTCTCTCTCTCTCTCTCTCTCTCTCTCTCTCTCTCTCTCTCTCTCTCTCTCTCTCTCTCTCTCTCTCTCTCTCTCGTTAGAGACAGGACAAACGCATTAAGTACAAGTATAACACATTTTATGTTCTCAAACTTGCAAAAGCTCTTCTGGGGATTCGAGTAGGAGACTGTACCAAGAAATCTAAAAACAATTATTTAGTTTGGTGTGGGAACTCCGCCTGGATGCACCCTAAAGGTCTTTCAGCCGGTCCCAAGCCCGGATAAAGGAGGAGGGTTGGGCGTGGGGTTAGCAACTCCACCCCGCCAAAAAACCAACTTGCTACAGAAACCGCAACAAATGCGGCCCTATGCTCCACAGGGAGTCTACAGGAATAAGTCAAAGTAAGTCAAGACAGTTTGGTTGGTGTGGGGATGAAGGTAGGGGCTTCCTAAGTCACATGCAGTGACAGAATTTTGGTGTGGGATAATGGTAGGGGCGTCGTAAGTCACATGCACATCACACTCGTTTGGTGTGGGATAACAAACGGTAGGGGTGTCCTAAGTCACAGGCACATGACACTATCTTGGTGTGGGATAAAGGTAGGAGCGACCTAAGTCACAGGCACATGACACTAGTTTGGTGTGGGATAAAGGTAGGAGTGACCTAAGTCACACGCACATTACTCTGGTTTGATGTGGGATAAAGGAAGGGGCGTCCTAAGTCACAGGCACATGACACTAGTTTGGTGTGGGATAAAGGTAGGAGCGACCTAAGTCACAGGCACATGACACTAGTTTGGTGTGGATTAAGGTAGGGGCTTCCTAAGTCACAGGCACATGACACTGGTTTGGTGTGGGGATGAAGAAAAAGGCGTTGAATGGGTAAGTGTGTCAGAGCAGAAAAGAGATGGAAAGATGACAACACTGGAATGAAGAGGATTTTATTACCCAAGGTACATTTTCATTGATTTTGCAGTTGAGGCACACACACACACAAAACACACATGCATACACACATACCCACACACATACCCACACACAACACACACATACCCCCCACACACATACCCCCCACACACACACGCACACAAAAAACCGAGGTCCCTTCGTGTACACTACATTGGGGTGTGCATGTTAAAGATCCCACGATTGACAAAAAGGTCTTTCCTGGCAAAAATTGGTTAGGCATAGATAAACAAGTCGCGTAAGGCGAAAATACAACATTTAGTCAAGTAGCTGTCGAACTCACAGAATGAAACTGAACGCAATGCAACGCAGCAAGACCGTATACTCGTAGCATCGTCAGTCCACCGAGCACGGCAAAGGCAGTGAAATTGACAAGAAGAGCGGGGTAGTACTTGCGCTGAGAAGGATAGCACGCTTTTCTGTACCTCTCTTCGTTTTAACTTTCTGAGCGTGTTTTTAATCCAAACATATCATATCTATATGTTTTTGGAATCAGGAACCGACAAGTGTTTTTAAATTGATTTCGAAAATTTAATTTTGATCATAATTTTTTTTATATTTAATTTTCAGAGCTTGTTTTTAATCCAAATATAACATATTTATATGTTTTTGCAATCAGCAAATGATGGAGAATAGGATGAACGTAAATTTGGATCGTTTTAGAAAAAAAGTTGTTTTTTTACAATTTTCAGATTTTTAATGACCAAAGTCATGAATTAATTTTTAAGCCACCAAGCTGAAATGCAATACCGAAGTCCGGGCTTCGTCGAAGATTACTTGACCAAAATTTCAACCAATTTGGTTGAAAAATGAGAGCGTGACAGTGCCGCCTCAACTTTCACGAAAAGCCGGATATGACGTCATCAAAGACATTTATAAAAAAAACGAAAAAAACGTTCGGGGATATCAATCCCAGGAACTCTCATGTCAAATTTCATTAAGATTGGTCCAGTAGTTTGGTCTGAATCGCTCTACACACACGCACGCACGCACACACATACACCACACCCTCGTCTCGATTCCCCCCTCTACGTTAAAACATTTAGTCAAAACTTGACCAAATGTAAAAATGTCCACCAAAATACCCGTGTGACTTGGAATAATAGGCCGTGAAAAGTAGGATATGCGCCGAAATGGCTGCGATCTGCTGGTCGATGTGAATGCGTGATGTATTGTGTAAAAAAATTCCATCTCACACGGCATAAATAGATCCCTGCGCCTTGAGTCCGAGTCTGGAGATACGCGCGCGATATAAGACTTCATATAACATAACACACACACATAATTATACCCACACAGTCATATACACACACACATACCCACACACACACACAACACACACGCATACCCACACACACATACACATACCCATACAACACACACACATACCCACACAACACAACACACGCATACCCACACACACGCATACACACACATACCCACGCACAAACCACCATTATCATAAATCAACACCAACACCACCCCCACAACCGGCTTCCACTAACAGAGAGGACAGAGAGAGAGAGATGGCAACACTAACACACGCAGAACAAGACACACACAAAAAGCACACATACACTTATAACGAGTTGGTTGGTTTTGAGAATAGCCAGCTGGCTAGCCGACCTTTTATTCATGGTGACCTTTTAAACAGGACAACTCTGTTCGTAATTGTACATAATTTGGACTTTACTCGCCATTTTAGCTATTACCACGAATTGTCGACCTTTAGCCGCCAATCTATGACGATTATATTACCGTTTACTGAATAATGATCATCGTCCATATCTTAATTATTCACATATAGTTGGTAAAAGGCATCGTGCAAGCTGTAATAACCAACCGAGTCAATACCAGCGTTACTGGCACGGCATGAAAGCGAATACAGAGTGGAAGCAACGTCAGGATTGATGACGATGATGTCAGCTCTCGTCCGCGACTCGTCTAGTTGCGTCATTGTGACGTCATAATCTTCAGATCTGCCCAAGGACCAGGAGTCAAAAGTGACGTTTGGAGCAGGATGTCCTTCAGCAATGCACGAGGCGGCCACAGACTGTCAGAGGGAAACACACACACACACGAGCACACACACACACACACACACACACACACACACACACACACACACACACACAGTCACACATACACAAGGATGCACTTTTGTGCCGGCACATAATGCAAAACGTTTTAAGCTTTTGTCGAAATTCTGATCTATTCTGTTTTAAACCGATGATTGTGAGAGTATCGATTTAGTTTCTCCAAATGCGGCATCTCTCTCTCTCTCTCTCTCTCTCTCTCTCTCTCTCTCTCTCTCTCTCTCTCTCTCTCTCTCTCTCTCTCTCTCTCTCTCTCTCTCTCTCTCTCTCTCTCTCTCTCTCTCTCTCTCTCTCTCTCTCTCTCTCTCTCTCTCTCTCTCTCTCTCTCTCTGCCCTTTCATCTTATTTGCAATCATACTTGTCCAAATAGTGCCTTTTCTGCTTTGTATGAGGCATTTTTGCCAATTATTGATAAGCATGCACCGTTGCGCAAAAAGAGGGTTAAGCACCCCACACTTCCCCCGTGGTTAAATGAAGACATTATAAACGCCATGGCTCTTCGCGATTTCTATAAAGAGAACAAATTAAAAGCTGATTACAAGAAACAAAGAAATAAGGTCTTAGACCTCGTGCGCCGGGCCAAAAGGCATTATTTTAATAAACTTGTTTGTGAGAAGAAAGATACCGCTTCCTTATGGAGAGCAATAAACGAAGTAACTGCAAAATCTAAAACCCGACAACATTCAACTTCGGTTGGTATTTCACCCAGTGCCTTTAATGATTATTTCTTATCTCTTCCTAGTAAGCTTTTGGAGTCTACCTATAGGGAAAATGACAAAAGCGAGTATGAATGCCCACAATTTCTTCAATTATTTTGCCAGGCTAATATGAAAGAAGTTGAACCTTTTAACATCCCATTCATTGCAGTCCACGAAGTCGGGCGACTAATAACTGACTTGAGTAATAAAAAGTCAATGGGACCCGATAACATACCCGCTTCCTTACTCAAGTTAGCGTTACCCTTTCTTGTTGAGCCAATTACGTATGCGTACAACTTATGTATTGACCGAAATGTGTTTCCAGAAATGTTTAAAACCGCAAAAGTAATTCCACTTCCCAAAACAAAAGACTTAACCGACATAAACAATTTTAGGCCAATTTCGCTATTGTCTGTTCTATCAAAACCATTAGAAAAACATGTACAAAAGTGCTTGCTTCTGCACATGGAAAGCCGTGGTTTTTTCGCTCCATCTCAATCAGGATTTCGCCCTAAACATTCGTGTCACACAGCTCTCGTTAAACTATGCGATACATGGCTCTCTGCCATTAACCATTCGGAAACAGTCGGCGCCGTCTTCCTCGATTTTAAGAAAGCGTTTGATATTGTTGATCACACAATTCTGTTAAAGAAATTATCTTGTTATTTAGGCGACGCATCCTACTTACCTTTTTTTCGTTCTTATTTAGCGAACAGAACGCAGTTTGTCTCCCTTAGTGGTAATCGTTCTTCGATAGGACGGCTCATGCACGGCGTCCCACAAGGATCAGTTTTGGGCCCACTTTTATTTTGCATTTACATTAACGATCTACCACTCTATATATCAGACAAGACGGTTATTAATGACCTTTTCGCAGACGACTCGTCTCTTTACACGTCCGGTAAAAGTTTACAATCTATTGAAACCTCTCTTCAAACGAGTTTGAACAACATATTTGATTGGTGTAAACAAAACTCAATGATTATACACCCAGGCAAAACTAAATGCATGGTGATCACAACACGACAGAAACACCAACTCGCTCCTCTGAATCTTCATCTCAGTTTAAATGAGTCACCCATTGAGCAAGTAACCAGCCATCGTGTTCTCGGGGTCACCATAGACGCTGAATTAAAGTGGCAGTCCCACCTCAACCGTGTTACCAAAACCTTATCTAAAAACTTGTTCCTTCTCTCCAAATTAAAGCATTACGCTGATACCTCAGCACTCAAGTTGTTTTATTATGGTCATATTTTACCTCATCTGAATTATGCATCTACACTTTGGGATGGTTGTAGCGATGTTCACTTAAAAAAAGTCAATTCTCTTCACCGTCGCGCAGCTAAACTTATCATGCCGGGTCCACAAACATCAACAGATCAAAAGCTTAGCAGCCTTAATTTTCTATCACTTAAAGATCAGTTATTATTTAATAAGGCTCTTTTAATGTTTAAGGTACAAATAAACGAGACCCCACAGTACATGCGATCATTATTTCAGAAAGCAACAGACAGATATGGCTCAAACAAATTAATTTCCCCGCTACCCCGTATTGATTTATATAAAACCAGTTTAGCGTTTTTGGGCTCAACAATTTGGAATTCGCTACCATGTGAGATAAAGGGGTCAAGCACGATTAAACACTTCAAATCGCAGCTTCGCAAATATCTGTTGTCACGAACAGTTACATTCTGAAGCTGTTTCTAGCAAGAATGCATTGCTATCACTAACCTCTATATATTTTGTTGATTATGATAATGATGTCGACGATGATGATGATGATGATGTTGATGAAGTTGTTGTTGTGTGTGTGTGTCCGTGTGCGTGTGTGTGTTTGTGTGTGTGTGTGTGTGTGTATGTGTGTGTGCGTGTGTGTATGTGTGTGTGCGCATATGTGTATGTGTGTGTGTGTGTGTATGTATGTGTGTGTGTGTGTGTGTGTGTGTGAGTGTGTGTGTGTGTGTGTGTGTGTGTGTGTGTGTGTGTGTGTGTGTGTGTGTGTGTGTGTGAGTGTGTGTGTTGTATTGAGTGCGAACGTGATTGCAGGCATGCGGCGCGCGTGTGTGTGCGAGTCGAATTTTCTTTTCATTTGTATTATTTTGACATACATGTACATTTCAATGTTCTATTATGCATTATGTAGTCGTATAGGTAATGTTGTAATTAGTAATACTGTATGATTGCGATTGACAATTGTCCTTTTATTGTCTTTATCTTTATGTCTTAGTTTAGCAGGGACAGATTGTAAGACTAGGCGTGAGCCTAAAATCTCCATCCTTGAGTAATAAAGTTCGTTCGTTCGTTCGTTCGTTCGTTCGTTCTCTCTCTCTATCTCTCTCTCTCTCTCTCTTATAAACTGGCCGAAGAGAAATTTTCTTTGCGTTTATCAAAAATGTTCAAATCCTCTTACCCCGTTATCAAAGTGGGTCACTTGCGACAAGTCCTTGTTGATTCGTGGAGACTGTAGGACAACCAGAGAGATGTCCATGGTGATCTCCTTCGACCCAGATTTCGCCGTGCACCGAAAATCACCTGCGTCAGCGTAAGTAATGTTGTCGAACCTCAGCTGGGAACGAGACCTTTGCCCATCGGAAAATGCGACGTCATCAGTGGGCATGACGTCACCGTTTGGTAGAATCTTGGTCAGCTCTGCAGTGGAAGGATCGTTTCCTACAACCTGGCAGTCAATGGTACAATAATCAGGCCTGGACACGTCACAGACAACCCTTGAGGGATCAGGTGGGTACTGGCTATTGTCAAAGCCCAGGAAGCCTTCAGGGAACGGACCGGAGTGATCCGCGCTGTAGAATCTGACGGTGGCTGTACTGTCTAGTCGCTCCAGCAGACAGTTCTTTGAGCAGGTGAAACCGAACCAAGCGATGACCTCCAAGATGCCCCGAGGGTCGTCGAGGGTAGAGTTGATCCGGAAAGTTCTGTGTCGGTCTTCTTTCGGCCCATGGTCACTCACAAGGTCAAGCCAGACGGGAGAACCGCTGGCGCTGTGCGAGTACAACGACGGGTGGTAGGAATCCACTCTGTTCTCCTCCGTGTCAGACTTCACGATCACCCGGAGGTGAACGTAATCATCCTCTATGGCGTTCGTGTAGCCCTCCACCTTCAGCGTAACGTCTAGCACTGCGTCACTTCCGGGCTGGAAGATGACGTCACTTCCTTGCGCGATCTGCGCCGTGATGCGTGGCACCTCCATGCTGTTCGGGGTGTTGTTCAGCTTGAGGTGGGCTGTGAAGTAGAGACCCGGGTAGCTGAAGGATAGCATTGGAGGATAGTCCTCTTCACTTTGGATGGTGTCCTTGGAAACATGGAACTCCACTACCCCGACATCTTGGTTCTTGAGTAGCTCGCCCGTGCCTTTCACTTCAAATAGAAAACATGGTTTTTATTATGTGTTTTGTAAGGGAAGCGGGAGGGGGGAGGGTGATTTCTGTGTGAGAGGGAACCAAGGGTGAAAGTATGTGTGTGTGTGTGTGTGTGTGTGTGTGTGTGTGTGTGTGTGTGTGCGTGTGTGTGTGTGTGTGTGTGTGTGTGTGTGTGTGTTTTGTAAAACATGTTTTTTTTTTTACACCGATCATACTTTCACTTCTGACGTTACTTACAATTGGGCCTTAGCAGAACAAACGTCGGTTTGCTGGAGGCTTCGTACTCAACTCTCACTTTGTAGAAATCTGTTAATTCTTCCTTGGTCACTCTGGTAATGCGAAACATTGTGACGGGCTGGGAAACCAAAAGTAAGAAGTTGAGACACAGCAGTAAGTAAACAGCACGCAGTAAGCACTAAGCTGTGAGTCTATATAGAAATCGTGCCGGTTAGAACATTACCACACACACACACACACACACACACACACACACACACACACACACACACACATATATATATATATATATATATATATATATATATATATATATATATATATATATATATATATATGTATAGGTTACAACACGAGTGGTTTTTTATATGGCTTGTATTTCAGTCAAGACCCAGCGGATGAATATCATCGGGAGACACGAGCCTTTGGCGAGTGGCTCTCGATTGATATTCCCGCTGGGTCTTGACTGAAATACAAGCCATATAAAAAACCACGAGTGTTGTAATCTGTATATCCCATTCTACCATCAAACACAAAGTGTAGACTACTAGCGGCACTGTTGCGATCTGTGGAGACTGAAACAGTGTTTTCAGCGAGACTTGGCCTTTTTGCAACCTTAAACTAAGTGACCGTCGCTGAAAAAATAAAACGAATGAGTGCATCTATAAGTACGCGGTAACACTACTTTCAGACCGTTTAAAAGCTTTAAGTAAAGGTTCATAAGTTGCAAGAAAGTAATGAAGTCGTATAGAAATCCATTTAGTTGAAGCGCACAATTCTTTTGCGTTTCAGGTCGGCGGAACGGGGAAACCGGTTTGGCCCCCATTTGGCTTACTCGACTCGATTCAGAATCGATTCCACGTTGTTTTTTTCGAACGCATTATTATACAATTAGTCTTATTGACAGAGAAGCAAATTTTAGGGAACACATATGTAGATTTAACCATTTGCTCCCTATTTGAAATGTATCTACATGTTTTGCGAGTGTGTTTGCATGAACCTAAACTGGTATGGGTGCGAGGAAAACAGGACCCAAGTCTGTCACCGCCGCTTGATTGCATTTTGAAAGAATATGACTGAATTACGGAAAAATACACACATGTTAAGTTCTTAGATACCTTCATCGCCAATGTGGACTTACTGCAGAGCCAGGCAAAAGAGTAGACTTGCTCGCAAAACACGTGAAACAGCTGATGATAGCGAAGCCCAACCGTGCCAGGTAAGGACGGTCTGACAGATTCTCAAAAGTCGTCTGCTAACGAAGCAAGGGGAGGGTACTCGTGTTTTTGTTTTGGTTCGCTAGCATCTGGTTATCTTGTAAGTTGAATGTTCGTTTTTTCCCACCTGCATTGCTTTCATAATGAAAGAAACGTTTATATATATCCCATGACCTCCCTTCTTTGTCTCTGTTACTTCAGTATGGGTATATATGTTGTATTTTTATAGCTCAATAAATACATCATGGACTCAAAAAAATATATGATAGTGCAGATTCCGATTTGGGCGAAGAACTACTTTGCTCCCGACCTTTGACCTCGCGCCGAACAATGTGACACATTTGTATGAAGTTCCAAAATCGTATTGCACGGCTCAGAAAACCATATCAGTTGCACGCAAAAATGAATCTCAGAACTGATCTGATGTATGGGATGCAATAAGCAAACGTTTCTTTCATTATGAAAGCAATGCAGGTGGAAAAAAACGAACATTCAACTTACAAGATAACCAGATGCTAGCGAACCAAAACAAAAACACGAGTACCCTCCCCTTGCTTCGTTAGCAGACGACTTTTGAGAATCTGTCAGACCGTCCTTACCTGGCACGGTTGGGCTTCGCTATCATCAGCTGTTTCACGTGTTTTGCGAGCAAGTCTACTCTTTTGCCTGGCTCTGCAGTAAGTCCACATTGGCGATGAAGGTATCTAAGAACTTAACATGTGTGTATTTTTCCGTAATCCAGTCATATTCTTTCAAAATGCAATCAAGCGGCGGTGACAGACTTGGGTCCTGTTTTCCTCGCACCCATACCAGTTTAGGTTCATGCAAACACACTCGCAAAACATGTAGATACATTTCAAA
Organism: Littorina saxatilis; assembly: GCF_037325665.1. Lineage (NCBI taxonomy): Eukaryota > Metazoa > Mollusca > Gastropoda > Littorinimorpha > Littorinidae > Littorina > Littorina saxatilis. The sequence goes on from NC_090254.1 coordinate 24,540,700, forward strand.
TAGGGAGCAAATGGTTAAATCTACATATGTGTTCCCTAAAATTTGCTTCTCTGTCAATAAGACTAATTGTATAATAATGCGTTCGAAAAAAACAACGTGGAATCGATTCTGAATCGAGTCGAGTAAGCCAAATGGGGGCCAAACCGGTTTCCCCGTTCCGCCGACCTGAAACGCAAAAGAATTGTGCGCTTCAACTAAATGGATTTCTATACGACTTCATTACTTTCTTGCAACTTATGAACCTTTACTTAAAGCTTTTAAACGGTCTGAAAGTAGTGTTACCGCGTACTTATAGATGCACTCATTCGTTTTATTTTTTCAGCGACGGTCACTTAGTTTAAGGTTGCAAAAAGGCCAAGTCTCGCTGAAAACACTGTTTCACACTCCACAGATCGCAAGAGTGCCGCTAGTAGTCTACACTTTGTGTTTGATGGTAGAATGGGATATACAGATTACAACACTCGTGGTTTTTTATATGGCTTGTATTTCAGTCAAGACCCAGCGGGAATATCAATCGAGAGCCACTCGCCAAAGGCTCGTGTCTCCCGATGATATTCATCCGCTGGGTCTTGACTGAAATACAAGCCATATAAAAAACCACTCGTGTTGTAACCTATACATACACACACACAAAGTAACACACACACACACACACACACACACACACACACACACTGGTGGTTGTCCTTCGGGTCCGAAGAAGACTTTTTCGTTTTGCATCCTATCTATGTACACGGAGGTGGCTC